>NC_057795.1:174583016-174587056 GCF_018294505.1 Triticum aestivum
TCTTTTTCACCTCATTTCCACCATAGATTCATTCAAATTAAGTGGTTAAATTACCTTGTTTTGATAGGTAAGTAAGGGGGGAAGCTATATTTATGTTGTTCTCCCTACAACAATGTGCACATGCACTTTTTATGGCCTAGCTAGATCTATGTATGTTTGTGGTGTTGCATATGTTTGTGGTGTTGCATATGTGTTTGTGTTTGGAGGTGTACCGGTATTTGAAATGCGATAGTTGCCAATATTTTGCCGGAATGTTGATTCATTTCCGTTTCGGCGAGAATTTTGGCATTAAGCATTCTTTTTGGTCCTATTTTTAGGGAAAGTCATGCCAAATTTTTTCTTGGTTCTAAAATATCGTTTTGCTCTACCCCGCAGGCGACCATGGTCCGCACGATGACCGAAGGCATCATGAATAGGTTTTTGAGGTCCACGAAGGCCGAGATGCTTCAAAAGAACGAGACGGAGATAAGATGTCCGTGTCGAAGATGCAAGCTGAAGAGCCTTATTGCGGACCCGGATTCCAGGCAGGTGCGGGACCACCTGCTCTTGCATGGTTTCATGGATGGCTATCGGTGGCAAGGTGATGAAGATGACTACGAAGTCGTCCATGGGGGCCGGGCAAGAAATGAGGAAGGGCAGCAAGACAACCACCGCGGCTCGGGCGGGCGAGAAGACGAAGAATCCCCAGGAGATAATCATGACGGTGATGCTGTACACAGTCATCATGTAGAAGATGCAGGACATGATGATGAGGAAGAGGCCGGAGCAGACAACGGGCATGATCATGAAGATGATGATGCCGGCGGAGCAGACGACGCTGGACCATCGATGGGCTGGGTGCAGGACCCTCATATTCAAGAGCTGCTTCTCAAGCAGACGGATAACGCAAGAGCTGCCGCCCGAGAGAAAGCCAAGATGGATCAACTTGAGTTAGACGCGGTTACTCCATTGTATGAAGGATGCAGGCCCGAGGATACCCGCCTGAAAGTAACGCTCATGGCTCTGGAGATGAAGGTAAAACACAAAATGACCGACACATGCTTCGACGAGAACATGTCATTCTGGCACGAACGTCTTCCCAAGGGGAACAAGTGCCCGACCAGTTTGGAGGAGGCGAAGAAAATCGTGTGTCCTTTGGATTTACCGCACGTGAAATACCATGTGTGCATGAACAATTGCATCATTTATCGGGACGAGCACGCGGAGTCTACCATATGTCCGGTGTGCGGCGTCACTCGATACAAGAAGAGGAAGAAAGCTCCTCGAAAAGTGGTGTGGTACTTTCCGATCACTCCTCGTCTGCAGCGGTATTTCGCGGAACCTAAGGTAGCAAAGCTCCTGTGTTGGCATGCGGATAGGGAGGAGAAGAAGCGAGAAGATGACGCAAATGATCCGGAGATAGATAAAAAAGACAAGATGCTGAGTCACCCTAAGGATGCGAGCCAGTGGCAAGCGTTGAACTTCGAAGACCCAGAATTTGGGAAGGATCCAAGGAACATCGTGCTGGGCATGAGCACCGATGGAGTCAATCCGTTTGGCAGCCAGAGAAGCACACATAGCACCTGGCCTGTGTTTGTGTGGATGTACAACCTTCCCCCCTGGTTGTGCATGAAGAGGAAGTACATTCACATGAGTATGCTAATTGAAGGGCCGAAACAACCAGGGAACGACATCAATCTGTATCTGGGGCTGCTGAAAGAGGAGCTTGACACGCTGTGGAAAACGCCAGCCAATACGTGGGACGCCGCAGAGAAAGAATATTTCCCTATGAGAGCCGCACTGCTCACGACGGTGCACGACTATCTCGGTTACGGATATCTCGCGGGGCAGGTAGTCCACGGATTTTCTGGATGCGTAAGGTGCATGGATGACACAATGTATCGCCAGCTAGATAGAGATCCCGGGTCTTCGAAAACCGTGTTCATGGGACATCAAAGGTGGCTTCGCGACGATGACTTGTGGAGGAAACGCAAGGATCTGTTCGATGGTGAAACCGAACCCCGAAAACGCCCGTGTACGAGGAGCGGCAAGGAAATAGACAAGCTGTTGAAAAATTGGAAAGACTGCCCACTGCCGGGAAAGAAGCAAAAGGTGCCAAAGCCGGGAAAGAAGCAAAAGGCGCCAGAGCCGCTGCTGAAGATATGGAAAACGAGGTCTGTTTTCTAGGACTTGCCGTACTGGAAGATCCACCGTGTGCCTCACAGCCTTGATGTCATGCATATCACGAAGAACGTGTGCGAGAGTCTGCTTGGTACCCAGCTCAACATGCCAGAGAGGACCAAAGATGGGCCGAAAGCAAGGGCAGACTTGAAATCAATGGGCATCAGGCAGGAGCTTCACGCTAATGATGATGATGATGATGATGAGGTGAAGCAGGACACAGTAAGTCGTCGCAAAGGCAAAAAGGCCAAGAAGACCGGAAATGACTACCCTCCCGCGTGCTTCATTCTAAGTCAGGAGGAGATCGAGCAGTTTTTCACCTGCCTCCTAGGAGTAAAACTTCCTTACGGTTACGTGGGGAAGATAAGCAGATACCTAGACCCAGCGAAGCAGAAGTTCAGTGGGATGAAGTCTCACGACTGTCACGTGCTGATGATGCAGATACTTCCAGTTGCAATCCGTGGGATCATGGATGTGCACGTCCGTGAAACGCTATTTGGCCTATGCAACTTTTTCGACGTCATCTCTCGGAAGTCGATTGGCGTGAGGCAACTCAGAAGGCTACAGGAAGAGATCGTGGTGATACGATGCGAGCTTGAGATGTACTTCCCGCCCGCATTCTTCGACATTATGGTGCATCTGCTGGTCCATATAGTGGAGGATATCATCCAACTCGGGCCGACGTTCCTGCACAGCATGATGCCGTTCGAAAGGATGAATGGTGTCATCAAAGGATACGTTTGCAACATGTCACGTCCAGAGGGAAGTATAGCCAGGGGCTTTCTGACCGAAGAGTGCATCACCTACCACACGAATTATCTAGGCATTGAGAACCCCGTTGGTCTACCCGTCAATAGGCACCTCGGCAGGCTCGCTGGATGGGGTCACCACGATGGTCGCCGCGAAATGCATGTCGACTTAGAGGGTCGACTTGCCGACTTTGAAAGAGCAAACCTGGTCGCGCTACAAGACATAGACGTGGTCAATCCTTGGGTGGTAGAGCACAAAACCTTTATTAAGAAGACGTACAATGACCGAGGCCAACAAAGGATGGACGGAGATATAATCAAAGAGCACAACTCATGTTTCACGCGTTGGTTCAAGCAGAAGCTTCTGTCGTACCCTTTACATGAGGATTCTTCCGCGGAAGAACAACTCATATTCGCCTTGTCACAGGGCGCCGAGCACAACCTGATGACCTATGAGGCGTATGATATCAACGGCTACACATTCTACACCAAGGCCAAGGACATGAAGAGCGATGGTTATCAGAACTCCGGGGTAACGATGGAATCCTACAACAGAATGACAAGGACAGATACTACGGAAGGATCGAGGAGATCTGGGAGCTGAGCTACGCTGGAGAGAAGGTCCCGATGTTCCGTGTCAGATGGGCGAAGAGCGTCCTAAAAGAAGACCGATATTTCACCACCATGGTTATACCCGAAGCCAAATCCAAGACCGCGGGCGCAAACGTCACCGCGAAAAATGAGCCATGGGTACTGGCTTCCCAAGTTGACCAATGCTTCTTCATTACCGACCCGTCAAAGCCCAGTCGTGTTGTCGTGAGGAGAGGCAAAAGGAAGATCATCGGAATGGATGGAGTAGCCAATGAGCAAGACTTCGACAAGTACGGCGACCCGAGGATCGAACATGATGACGATGATGAAGTAGCAGCATACACCACAAGAAGAAGCAGGACCACCCTACCTAAAGGACGTCCGTTCCATAGAAGAACTCCATTTGCGAAAAAGAAGGGCAAGAAGATTGTGAACAGATAGCTAGCTAAGATCGATTGTATTTAAATCGTAGCCTTCATTTCTCGATTGTATTTCATGGGCACTTTTTGAACTATCATGAATATTTTTAAATTTCATGGA
>NC_057795.1:174587646-174606507 GCF_018294505.1 Triticum aestivum
ATGATATTTTTTAAAAAATTATTACTGTCTTATAAAAAAATATTACTGTTATGATTTAAATAAGTTTGAACATATTTAAACACAAATAAGTATCAAACAACATTTTAAATGAATAAAAAAATTGTGGAGCCTGGGAATCGAACCCAGGACCTCCTGGTGCGAGAACTGGCTGCTGACCAATCGAGCTAGTAGAGGGAACTTGATGTGGATCAGGTCAGGTGGAAGATAACCTGTTGGCTCGAGCAGAAATCAAAAAAAAAAATACTAATGGCACACCAGGGCGAGGTGCGCCATTAGTATGGATGTACTTATGGCGCACCGAGGTGTGGTGCGCCATTAGTATTGTGCCGCCCCCATCCATATTTCCTCCCCGGCCCAAACCTATCCCCTCTCTCTCCCTCGCTCTCGCCCTCGACCCCCTTCCCCTCTCCTCTCCCGACGCTGCTGCCCCGCCGCCTCGATGCCGCCCCGACGCCGCCTCGACACCTCAACGCCGCCTCGACGCCCCGACGCCTCGACGCCGCCCCGACGCCACCTCGACGCCTCGACGCCTCACCCTGGTGAGTTCCCTTTCATCCAAGGAGGAGAAGGTGCTGCTGCTGTGGATCCTTCTTGTACCTCCCGTCTCCATCTAGCTGACCCTTGTGTCGTCTCTGCTCTGCAGGTAGAGCGCGCCAGCGAGCGACCAGGACGAGGACGACGCCGGGAGAGGAGGGCCACGTCGCTTCAGCCTCGGCTACAGCAAACATAGGTGAGTCCCCCACCCCCTTCTATTCTTCCTCCTCTCTGGTCTGGGCTGGGTCAATTAGCCGAAATTGCTCAGCTCAGGTTCCAAATTCCCCTTCAGACTCTGTAACTGCAATGTTCATTTTTATTTATTTTTTGTAAATGGAGCAAGACCATCTTGAGTACCATTAGCCGAAATCAGATTTGCCTCAAACAGAACATCACCAGGAACTGGGTCTCAACCAGATTGTCTCAACTTCACTCCAATCATATGCTCTGGATGTACTATGTGACATTGGTGATTGCTCAGCTACCCACATTCAGTTTTCTGTATCATGCACATTTGCATCTTGTGTCTGAGTTTTTTTTGTGCGTGTGCGTGTGTGACATGTTACAGTTTACACTGTCCATGGAATATACAAGTTTAACACCCATATTGTTAATGGGGTCTGAAACCGGTGAAAAGTATCTTGGATCTCAAACTGTATTCTCAGCAGGGCTCCTTCTATGTTCTTTTAGCTGACAATGAAATGAAGCAGACAATCCTCCTTGTTTAGCAAGTTGCACCCGATTTTGTTAAAGAGTTCAGAACACTAGTTAAACTGAAAGAAATATTGCATTATAACTCTAGCTAAGTATTGAAACATAATACAATTCTGCTTATGTGTTGCATCTTTTGGAACTATATTTATCATTACCATTTCAAGGAATCTGCACTTCATGTGATGTTCGATCTCAACTTTGGCTTGAGAAAACATGTACTGATAAGCAAAATAATGGTTATCATGGTCCGACTCATGTTGAAGATTGTGCACCCCGGTTGAAAGCAGATTGCCTCAAGCAGGAAATCACTAGGAATTGTGCTTCTGGATGTATTATGTGCCATTGGTCTTTTTTATAAGCAAAAACAATTGTTAGCTTTTAGATGTTGTGGTGGTTCACTTGGGGGTATGTGTAGCAGTTAGCAAAAACAGAGGACTAAAGTGCTCTGTTTTGGCAAACCAGTGCATGCATGCCTTTTTTCTTCTTCATTTTTTTTCACTGACGATGAATGCTGGCAACTCGACGGCAGCTAGCTAGCAGGTGTTCCTTTACAAGCATAGTAGAGCATAGTATGGATTCTAATGTTCAACTCTGACTAAACAGGTTCTGCAAATGGTCTTTTACTTCACTTGACTGAAGAAGTAGGTGTCTGCTATATCCTGCACTTGAGGTGAGTTGTGTTCTCAGGTTTACATTGCAATGGGCACTCTTCTTGTAAACACAAATTCAGATTTATATACTATATGCTGGCATGACTGTTTTTATTAGGCAGGACAGTGCAGTAGTTGATGTATCTTGGGTTGATTATAAAGTTGCTTGGGTTTAATATTACCCAGCATGATGATGTATCAATGTAGCGTTAGCATATGATCCAAGTGCTAGTACTGCTAGTAAATAGCTAATATAGTTAATGAAGAAGAAAAAAAACTGCTAGTACAGTTAATGAAGAAGAAAAAAACTGCTACTACTGCTAGTAAATAGCATCAGACTGAATGTCTTTTATATATGGTCAATACAGTCTGATGGACAATACAGTTATTGAAGAAGAAAAAAAACTGCTAGTACTGCTAGTAAATAGCATCAGACTGAATGTCTTTTATATATGGTACTGCTAGTAAATAGCTTCTTCTATATACTAATTTGCATCAAAGTGTAGAACAAAGCATCAGACTGAATAACTAACAGTGGGTAATTAACCTAACTATTCATTTTTCCTTAGGTTAATATTAAAATGTCCAGTGTATATATATTTGAAAATGATTGCTGCTAGATGTTAATTTGCTGGTACTAGCTAGAATTTGGCACTGAAAAGCAAAAGCAAAAGCTAATTAACTGCTGGGTAATAACACTGGTACTAGGTAGCTAAAATATGTGTTCTGAAACACTGAGAGCAGAAACACTTACTACATACATATGCTCAAGAAACACTTACTAACCAGAAAAGGTTTTGACTTGAAATGTTAATAGCACAGAGAGCACCACAAGTTAAACACCTGAATCTGTTAGTATTTGTCTGCATTTTCTCACATTCTTCTTGTATCTGATCCAGTATTGCTTGTAGTGGTTTGTCCAAAATGTTGAATGATACTGCTTGGAGATGCATATATTGTTTCACCTCTTCACATGCCAATGTATTTTCCATGTTGTGATGGAGGCCTTTTTTGCCTTGTCCTCCCGAGAGGCCCTTGAGTTTGCTGGAATGTCGATTAACTTCCGTTCCAGCAAATTCGGGTACTCCATATGTCCTATTTTCAGCAAAGGTCATGCTGAAATTTTCCGTGAATTTTAGCATGACTTTGCTAAAAATAGGACATATGGGGTACTTGTGACTAATGCATGGGCCGGGGTACTTGTGACTAATGATGAAAGCTTAGGCTTTTAGGGTGCCTCGGCGTTGAAAAACCCTCAATGATAAAAGCTTAGCTTTTAGGATGCCTCGGTGTCGACAAACCCTAAATGATGAGACCATGATCTTGTTCCTTGACAATAACCAACTTTTTGACCAAACTTTGTTCCTATTTAGAGAGAAACATGGCCAACAACAATGAGGCCGGGGGTTCGGGCGGCAAGGCATTCTGGGAGCTGTCCCAGGAGATGGAGGAACAACCTCACTTGTATCAGGACGCCGCCTTCCCCACCGATCCTGAGACCACTGATGGTACCGCCGAGGATGACCCCACTGATGCCACCACTGATGGTGCCGCCGAGGATGCCACCACTGATGATGGCGGTGCACGCACAGATGGCAGCCAACCGAAGAGGCAACGGAAGGACCGGCGCCGACCGTGCTCCGCACCCTCAAGGAGCAAGTTACTGAAGTGGACTCCGACGGGAATCCAACGGCGCCCGAACGAATAGTCAAGGGGTACTCGCTTCAGCTCGGGTGCATTCTCCGGAGCACCGTCTCGATCAACACCGAGAACCTGAGGCATCCTGACCGAGGGAATTTGTGCAACCTCCTCTTCACGAAGCTGCACGAACGATACAAGTTCCCCGCTGAATTTGAAAACACAAGCCTCAAAGGGAATAAAGTGAACAAAGCTGCCCTCACGAAGATGAGCAAGGCCCTGTCTACTTGGAAAAGCAATGTGAAGAGAATGATCGAGAAAGGTGAGAGTTATGAGAAGATCAAGGAGAAAAATCCTTCGATCACCGAAGATGACTACAACGACTTCAAGATCAATTGCTTGAGCACCGCAAACTCCCAATCAAATCAGTGGGGGAAAGAAATGCGGGAGCTGAACTTAGGGGAACACACACTCGGTCCCGGCGGTTATAGAGTGGCGGAGCCTATATGGGACAAGGAGGAGGCGGACCGTGCCGAGCAAGGCCTACCGCCCCTCTTCGATAAATACGGTGACAAGCAGACCAGGAACTTTGTCAGGGCCCGGTACAAGAAGGACCCGAAAACAAAGGAGCTTACCACGGATTCGAAGACCAGGGCGCTTGAGCTTGTTCTGGTAAGGAATACACCCCCACGTAATTAGCTCCATATGGTTGCATTCTAATTAATGAAGCCAAATTTCTAAATGGTTCACATTCCTTCCGCAGGCGACTGAAAGCAGTAGCGCGGGGTCGACTAAGAGCAACCCTTGGGATACCACTCTAAATAGGGCGTTGAATGTAATGAAGAACAAGGATAAGCTCAGTAAGCCGACGTCAGCTGGTCATGTGGCTGGCAAAGGCTTGTCGACAAAATGGTCGTCATACTATAACAATGGTGGGCGAAAGGAGAAAAAGACCAGCTCGGAAAGCCAGGCGCGCGAGGTTCAAGAACTCAAGGCACAGGTGGCGCGGATTCCGGAGATTGTCCAAGAGCAAGTGCAACAACAACTCGGAGCGACGATCACCGCCATTGTGCCTACCTTGATCGAGGGGTTGAGTGCGTGGATTGCGGGTGGCCAACAGGGGCCGCCCCCGATTCCTAGCTTCATGGCCAGCAACTCGCAGAATGCGATGGCGGGGCCATTGGTGTCTCCGACGGAGGCAGCATTGGTGTCTTCGACGCCGGCACGGGAGCTTAATGCACCCGGGTGTACGCCGGCCGGCACCTCTGCAGCAAGCGGCCCCTCCATCAACTGCACGCCCGCCGTTGGCAATGCCTCGACATTAGCCGAGCTCGACGCCATCATCACAGTAACTAATTAAGCCTCTCTCGGCCGAGGACTTCATCTCCTTGCCTTTGGCTGGGCATCCCTGACGCCCTACATGTTTTCGCAGGGCGCCGCCGATGTTCCATGCACTCTCCTGCACTTCGTGAACAACGAGTTGGTCGATGTCGCCAAGGGAAAAATCGTTCAACCGGGCAACCCCTTGTTCCACGGTACCCAGATGCCACCCAACTTGTTTAGGGTTCAACTGGTTCAGGTGCTGCCAGGCTGCGACGAGTTGTTACCTCCGATTCGACCTGTCGGGGCCGACGATGATGACGTGATGACCCTCAGCGCCTGCCTGAGCTGGCCCCTACTTTAGCCGAAGAGCCAGATTCATTTGGGGGCGGGGGACACCACCCCAAAGACAACACCGCCAGTCGTGCCGGTGCCAAGTCGGCGCCATGGCAAGACCGCCGCAACGGTGCCGGACATCCCTATGCCACTGGATCCAAACATGCATATGGCACAGGATCAGAACGACGACGACGATGATACATTTGGCAACGTCGATCAGTACTTTGCCGAACATGGGTACGATGGTGACTTCATGGGGCCTCCTTCTCAAGAACCCAACCCAACAAAAGACGTGCGTGATCTAGCTGGTACCGCGGAGAAGCCAAGTTGCAACAGGCGTCGTCTGCCGTTAAGCTCTCAGGAGACGCCTCCAGCTGCCGACTTCACCGAGCCTCGGATAGGCGAGGTGCGAAATATTATCAGCCCAAACACACTCAAGAAGGCGGTCTGTGAGCAGAACTCAGTCCCATTATAGGAGAAGAAGAAGGCACGGAAAAGAAAGACTAACAAGGGTGCGAGCCAGCCGGCACCGAGTACGATCCGTGCTCAGGACGGGCCACCTTCACCTGAGGATATCTCGAGGAGGGTGCATGTGGCGGGTAGGGCGATGCTACCGACAAATATGCTCAATGCTGCAACTGGTGCTATGCGGAGTCTGCATGACAGTGTTCTTTCTTTGGAGAAGCAGCGTCTCAGAGAGAAGGATGTGGCATACCTGGTTTTCGCGGCCAAGGTGCCAGAGGGCAAGGGCTTTGTGGATAACTCCATCGGGCGTAGGATCGTCCTGTGGTTTGATGACATCCACGCTATGTTGAACCTTCCTCCGCTGCACTACACCTTCGTTTGGCTATTTTTGCTGAGTATGGAGATGCGGATCATTTGCGACAAGACCCCGGACATCGTGATAGTCGACCCCTTCTACATGCGTGCCAAGATCTTGGGCAGCGCTGGGGACCGGCAAGTCGCAAGTTCTTACCTCGAAGGCGTCATTCTGGCAAACCAAGATAAGGATAACTTCCTCGTGCCTTACTTTCCCAAGTAAGTCCTCCCCTCAACCGGCCCGTAACATATAAATTCTTAGATTTCGATCGTTTTTCTTTTAACATTCTGTGTTTTCTGCAGTGACACACATTGCACGCTCATCCTCCTAAGCCCCAAATATTCCATGGCCACATATTTCGACCCTGACCGTCAGTCGAACGTAGACTACACAAATGTCAAGAAGGTTCTTGATGATGTTCTCCCCGGCTACGCCAAATCTGGAGGCACCTTCACCAGGCCTATTCGTAAGTACGGCAAGCACGTGTTCTCCCACAATACGACGTTCTGCTGCGTCAAGCAGCCGCCTGACGGTAAGAAGGGTGCCTACTACGCCATCCATCACATGAGGGCGATCATACGGGACCATCGTCAACTTCTGCTACCGAGTAAACTCAAAGATTGGGCCGCGAGCGTGTCGGCAATCCAGGACGCGGACATCAGACAAGAATTCTTTTGCATCCAATCGGAGTTTGCGGAAATCATCCATCAAGATGTCCTTCGTACCTCGGGGCAGTTCTACCTCAGAAATCAACCGTCCAACAGTGACATCGACACAATGCTACAAATGCAGGCTGACAACGCCCGTTATTTCATGACTCCCACGATAGACGGCGGCTTCATCCACGCTCCGGTCCCTTGAGTCGAGTCGAAAGCAGTGATGCTGTGTCTAGTTCTGAAACATCGATTGGCTCATGTTGTAATTAAACTTTAATGAACTTGTAGTATGTCTCTTTGGTTTCGAGAGTCGTTCAACTTAGATGTAATCGATGCTATTAATGTCTTGCTTTTCTCTTCCGATCGTTCTGTTGCATACTTATGTATTGCTTATGTATTGTCTGTGAATTGGTACTAATGTTTCGTTTGGCTAGTGCATAGCGATGCCGTCGTATGTCGTGTACAAGGGTAAGGTTCCCGGAGTCTACGACGACTGGGAGGAGTGTCGGAGACAGGTTCAACGATTCAGCGGTAACAGTTACAAAGGGTACACCACTAGGGCCGAGGCCGAATCTAGATACGCCCGCTATCTAGCGGGAGAGGGGAGGGAGCGTTGGAGGAACCGGATGAAGACAAGTTTCATCGTGATGATGCTCATCGTGATGACCGCAGCTCTCTTCTATGTGATGGTAGTTTAGATGATCGATATCGACTTGTAATGTGAAGACAAACTCGCTACTCGCGGTCTCGAGACTTGTAATATAATGTTCTATCTTTGTTCGGTCTTTTCAATTTGGAGACTAATATGATGAATTGTATTTGGAGACTAATATGATGAATTGTATTCAGAGACTAATCTTCTATTGTATTCGATGAATCTGTTGTTGATGTGTGCTGTCTATATTTTGTCCAATTATACATTTTGTAACCTGTGCAAAACACAGAAAATAAAAAAAATAAAAAAACCTAATATTCATACTAATGGCGCATCACATCACAGTGCGCCATTAGTATGCCAAAGGATACTAATGGCGCATCATTAAGCAGTGCGCCATTAGTATGCCGAAGTTACTAATGGCGCATCTTGTTGTTGTGCGCCATTAGTATGCCAAAGCACCTGGGTATACATGGCCCCCTGGGAGGCATACTAATGGCGCACTGTTGTATATACTAATGGCACATCTGAGGTCCGCCATTAGTATACCAGATACTAATGGCGCACTAGTGGTGCGCCGTTAGTAAAATATACTAATGGCGTGGCACTAATGGCACACCACTAATGCGCCATTAATGGTCAAATTAGGTGTGCCATTAGTAGGCCTTTTCCTAGTAGTGTAAGGTCAAGGAAGAAGAAGAAGAGGGGGGGGGGGCTCTCTCCCCCTTGCTTCCGGTGGCGCTGGAGCGCTGCCGGGGGCCATCATCATCACCGCGATCTTCACCAACACCACCGTCATCTTCACCAACATCTCCATCACCTTCCCCCTTCTATATTCAGCGGTCCACTCTCCCGCATCCCGCTGTACATTCTACTTGAACATGATGCTTTATGCTTCATATTATTATCCAATGATGTGTTGCCATCCTATGATGTGTGAGTAGATTTCCGTTGTCCTATCGGTGATTGATGAATTGCTATGATTGGTTTGAGTTGCACGTTTTATTATTGGTGCTGTCCTATGGTGCCCTCCGTGTCGCGCAAGCGTGAGGTATTACCGCTGTAGGGTGTTGCAATGCGTTCATGATTTGCTTATAGTGGGTTGCGTGAGTGACTGAAACACAAACCCGAGTAAGTAGGTTGTTGCGTTTGGGATAAAGAGGACTTGATACTTTAATGCTATGGTTGGGTTTTACCTTAATGAATCTTTAGTAGTTGCGGATGCTTGCTAGAGTTCCAATCATAAGTGCATATGATCCAAGAAGAGAAAGTATGTTAGCTTATGCCTCTCCCTCAAATAGAATTGCAATAGTGATTGCCGGTCTAGTAACATAGTCAATTGCTTAGGGACAATTCCACAACTCCTATCACCACTTTTCCACACTCTCTATATTTACTTTCTTGCATATTTATTTAAACATCCCCTAGTTTATGTTTACGTGCTCTTTATTATCTTGCAAACCTTTCCTATCACTCCTACAAAGTACTTCTAGTTTCATACTTGTTCTAGGTAAAGCAAACGTCAAGCGTGCGTAGAGTTGTATCGGTGGTTGATAGACCTTGAGGGAATATTTATTCTACCTTTAGCTCCTCGTTGGGTTCGACACTCTTACTTATCGAAAACTGTTGCGATCCCCTACACTTGTGGGTTATCAAGACCTTTTTCTGGCATCATTGCTGGGGAGTCATAGCGTGGGGTGAATATTCTCGTGTGTGCTTGTTTGCTTTATCACTAAGTAATTTTTATTTGCTGTTCTTAGTTGTTTTCTATCTTTAGTTATGGGTAGGAAACGCAAAATACCAAAAAAATTAGTTGTACCTACTACACCAATGGTTGAAGAACCACTCAAAATCTGTCACACTATTGAAGCTTTTTACTTGGACCATCTTCGATCCCTTTGTGCTCGTGCTGAAACCCCAACTAGCTTAGTTGAGGGCTAATCTTTAGATGAGCATGCTTGTTATGTGCGACACCATATATCGGAAAAAGGGAAACTATTATGGGATCAAATTCAACGTTTGCAATGTTATGCTTGGACTTTATGTGAATTATATGATATTACTTGTTGTTCTGAAAACCCTAAGAAACACCTTCCCGACCAATGTGAGTTTGATAATGGGATCGTATCTTCATATGCTAAGGGTGTTTATAATTACTATGATGTTCAACAAATTGAAGAATTTGTTGCTTTTAAGGGTGCTTTTGAAATTGCTTCTTTGATTGAAAAGTATGATGCTACTCTTTACAAATCTGAAAGTTTTGCCATACTTGAATATTGTTATGATAATTATGCTTCTAATGCCTATGTTAAACCATATATTGAGAAATTCTCCGCTGTCCAAGAAGAGACTAATATTTTGCAGGAAGCTATGGAAGAAGAAATTGATGAAACTGTGAGCTCATTGGATGAAAAAGATGATGAGGAGAGCGAAGAACAAAAGGAGGAAGAGCGGATTAGCTACCCGTGCCCACCTTCTAATGAGAGTAACTCTTCAACTCATACATTGTTTAATTCCCCTTCGTGCTTACCGAAGGATGATTGCTATGATGATTGCTATGATCCCGTTGATTCTCTTGAAATATCCCCTTTTGATGATGCTTGCTATGCTTGTGGCCAAGATGCCAATATGAATTATGCTTATGGGGATGAATTTGCTATAGTTCCTTATGTTAAACATGAAATTGTTGCTATTGCACCCACGCATGATAGTCCTATTATCTTTCTGAATTCTCCCCACTACACTATATCAGAGAAGTTTGTGCTTATTAAGGATTATATTGATGGGTTGCCTTTTACCATTGCACATGATGATTTTGATGAATATAATATGAATGTGCTTGATGCTCCTACTTGCAATTATTATGAGAGAGGAACTTTATCTCCACCTCTCTATGTTTCCAATACGATAGAATTGCAAGAAACTGTTTATACTATGCATTGGCCTTTACTTTGTGTGCATGAATTGTTCTTTTATGACATGCCGATGCATAGGAAGAGAGTTAGACTTTGTTGTTGCATGATATATGTTACTTTGTGCTCACTACTAAATCACAAATCATTGTTAATTAAAATAGGCTTTGATATACCTTGGGATCCGGGTGGATTCATTACTTGAGCACTATATGCCTAGCTTAATGGCTTTAAAGAAAACGCTGCCAGGGAGACAACCCGGAAGTTTTAGAGAGTCATTTATTTCTGTTGAGTGCTTTCATATAGTTTAAAAACAAAAAAAATAAAGAGGGGAACCTAAAACTTTTCAAAAAGGAAAGTGAAAGTGAGAAAGACAAGCATTGTTGAAGTGGGAGCTAGCCTTGAACTTTGTTCATGCTCACGGAAACTTTGTGAATCTTGATTATAGAAACTTTTCATCAAAAATAATTATCCCCTTGTACAATTCCATTGTATTATAAAAATAATGTGCCAAGGTTTGCCTTTAGGATGTTTACAATGCTTGTTGGTTTGTACGGTGCAGGACAGAAACTTTGGCTGTAGTGTTCAATTTTACATTTTTAACTGGAATGTCAAACTCTTTTGATTCTTTTTGCACTGTCTTGCTATACAACTTGTTTATTTTTACTAAGTTTGGTAGAAATTTTGGGGTACCAGAAGTATGGTGAATGTTCAGATTGCTACAGACTGTTCTGTTTTTGACAGATTCTGTTTTTGATGCATAGTTTGCTTGTTTTGATGAATCTATCAATTTATATCAGTGGATTAAGCCATGAAAAAGCTATATTACAGTAGACACAATGCAAAAACAAAATATGAATTGGTTTGCTATAGTACTTAGTGTGGTGATTTGCTTTATTATACTAACGGATCTTACCGAGTTTTCTGTTGAAGTTTTGTGTGGATGAAGTGTCTAAACGAGGAGGTCTCGATATGAGGAAAAGGAAGAGAGGCAAGAGCTCAAGCTTGGGGATGCCCAAGGCACCCCAAGTAAATATTCAAGGAGACTCAAGCATCTAAGCTTGGGGATGCCCCGGAAGGCATCCCCTCTTTCTTCAACAAGTATCGGTTGATGAAGTCATGTACCTAGGGTAGGGTTACAGACCTGTCCAAAGTACCCTCCCCAAGGACATCTCTTAGAAGAAGCCGTCTTTCAGTCGACCAAGAGGGATTCCACTCGACCGGGTAGAAGACACTCGACGAACCTGAAGACACTCGACCATGAAGACTCACTCGAGCACCAGGAGTTCAAGATCTACTCTGTATCCAAATGGTCTGTAATTAAGTAGTCTTAATGGTCATGATGACACTTTATGTAGGGTGTTAACAGTAACGCCAGGCCTTAATGTACTTTAACCCTCTGCTACGTGGGCTGGCTGGGGTCCTGGCGTCCTCTATATAAGCCGCCCCCTCCACTGGTAGAAGGGTTCGCACCCCTGTAACCCATATACACATAAACCAGTCAACCGCCTCCGGGCTCCGAGATGTAGTGCTATTACTTCCTCCGAGAAGGGCCTGAACTCGTAAAACACTCGTGTGTACAACTACTCCATAGCTAGGATCTTGCCTCTCCATACTTACCCCCCATTCTACTGTCAGACTTAGAACCACGACAGTTGGCGCCCACCGTGGGGCAGGTGTCTTAGCGACTTGTTGGAGAAGTTGCAGTCTTTTCGATTCCCATCATCATGGTTTCAGGTGGAGTTTTGGTTGAGGGCCGCAAGATCCGTCTTGGCGCGCTCATGTTCATCGCCGACGACTCTGCCTGGCTGCAGGAGGCCCCGCTCGACATGGATGCGCTCCCGGTCCGCGGAGCTACGCATTTTCGAGCGTGCGTCCATGGCGTCCTTCTGCGGCAACCGTCGACTCAGTATCGGCCGGTTTTCATGTCATCCTCCCTCCCAGCTTCCCGCCGGCGTAAGCGCTCCGGTCGGTCGAGGCTTCAGCGGTGGGTGAGGCACGCAGTGGCTCGCCAGTCGACCACTGCCCAAGTCACGGCAATCGAGCCTGACGAATCTCTCTACGGCCTGTTCGACCTGTCGACTGGCTCCGCAGAGACTGCATCCGAATGCGACAGCAGTGATCTGGCGGTAGAGGTCCTGATGGTCAATGGACCGCACATTCCCCCCGGTTTTCTTGGCACCGAGGGAGGCAACCGGCGGAGGCGACCCGTCGCACGACCATGAGGAGTACCGCCCCGAGCCCCTCGACTCACAGCAGAGGGAAGAGCTTCGCCACCGGAACATGGATGCACTTCATACTCTAATCGTTGGAGAAACCCCTGAGGCTCGCGCCTTAGAGGATGCGCGCTTGGCCAACCTGGCTGAGCGCACTCGACTGGAGAACCTTCAGCAAGCACTCGACAAGCGCGCGCGGCAACAGATTCCGGACTCCAGTCAACGCCAACTCTTTAAACCTCCGACTCAGGTATACCGCACTCCAATCCAGAATTTAGCAGCTGCAACACATATAGCAGAGTCAATTCAGCCTTCCCAGTCAGAGGCTGGCAGAGGCTTGCTGCAGATCAGGGATTTGCTCCGGGCAGCTGGAGATCAGAATTCAGCTGTATCGTAGTCGCGGAACATGATTCATAGCAGGTCCGTGGTGGCGAATACAGTCCAGTCGGCTCATAGCCCCTGATCGCCCCCGAGGCGTGAAGGGCGTGGTGACCGACACGATCAGTACAGGAACTATGAGCAGGATGATCACCGAGTCGATCGCAACGATCGACGTCGAGTGCCCACTCCTCCCCGGAGGGGTGGATCATATATGCCTCGGCAGCTAGATGACAGACGCCAGTACAGTGGCGGGCGAAGAATTCCAGTCGACCCTAGAGAACCAGGCTTTGACGCGAGGTCCATCATCGTTCAGGGTCTGGTCGACCGGAACAGAGCCCACAAAGAGGGTAATGACAGATACATACCCACCAGCAGCCGAGTACACGTCTCCGGACCAGAGTGCTTCAGCAGAGCCATCAGAGCCGCGGTGATTCCTCCCAACTTCAGGTTGGCGACTGGAGTCAGCAAGTTCAATGGTGAGTCCAAGCCCAACACTTGGTTTAGATCGGCGGTGGAAATGACGAGGTGGCCATGAAGCATCTGCCCCTCATGTTGGAAGGTTCAGCCAGGGCATAGTTGAATCAGTTGATGCCCAACAGCATCTACACGTGGGAGGACCTCTCCCGAGTGTTTGTCAGGACATTCGAAGGAACGCGCAAGCGGCCAGCAGGATTGACAGAGCTGCAATCTTGTGTACAGAAGTCGAATGAGACTCTGAGGGATTATATCTAGAGATGGATCACACTGCATCATACAGTGGAAAATGTGTCCGATCACCAGGAAGTCTGCGCCTTCAAAGAGGGTGTAAAGAACAGAGAGCTAAGCCTGAAGTTCGGTCGAACCGGAGACATGTCTCTAAGTCGAATGATGGAAATAGCCACCAAATATGCCAATGGTGAGGAAGAGGATCGACTCCGGAGCGGCAAACACAAGTCAGTCACCCAGGACACCGGGGGTGGAAATTCCAGTCGGAAGCAAAAGCGCAAAGCCGAGCCAGCCGCACCTGGAGAAGCCTTGGCCCTGAACCAAGGAAAATTCAAAGGGAAACCCAAGGGGCCTTGGAACCCCAAGAAGGTAAAAGATAAGGAAGGAAATGACGTGTTGGATTTGACATGTCACATCCACACTAAGAAAGACGAAGAGGGTAATTTCATCTACCCAAAGCACACCACTCGGCAATGTCGACTCCTGATTCAGCAGTTCCAAGGGAAGCAACCCAAGGACAAAGAGAAAAAGTCAGACAAAGTTGAGGACAAGGAGGATAGTGACGGAGAATACCCGCAGGTCAATTCCACCTTGATGATTTTTGCCGATGTTGAGAGCAAACACCGACTGAAAGTTATAAACAGAGAGGTAAACATGGCTGCTCCGTCAACACCCAATTACCTGAAGTGGTCTCAGACTGCCATTACATTCGATCAATCTGATCACCCTACACACATAGCCACCCCTGGGAGGCAAGCGTTGGTGGTCGACCCGGTCGTTGAGGGCACTCGACTGACCAAAGTGTTGATGGATGGTGGCAGCAGTTTGAATATACTGTATGCTGAGACACTGAAAGGGATGGGCATTCCGATGTCCAGACTGAGCACGAGCAATATGAGTTTTTATGGAGTCATTCCTGGCAAGAAGGCCGCGTCACTCGGTCAGATTGCTCTTGATGTAGTTTTTGGTGATTTGAAGAATTTCCGCAAAGAGAAGCTGACATTTGAGGTTGTGGATTTCCAGAGTGCCTATCATGCAATTTTGGGTAGGCCAGCATATGCACGTTTTATGGCTCGACCTTGTTACGTGTACCTCAAACTGAAGATGCCAGGCCCTAAAGGCATGATCACTGTCACCGGTAACCGCAAGAAGGCAGAGGAGTGCTTCCAGAAGGGCTCAAAGATCGCTGATGCTCAGATGGTGGCAGAAGAGTGGCAGGAACACCAAAGGAACGCAGACCCGAGTGATTTGTTGCGATCCAAGAAACCTGCCACAGAATCAGCGTTTCAGTCGTTCGGTGAGACAAAACCCGTTCACATCCACCCGACTGACCCAAATGCTGCTCCGACTCATATCTCCACAACACTCGACCCCAAATAGGAAGAAGCGCTCATCCAGTTCCTCCGTGAGAACTGGGACATCTTCGCATGGAAACCTTCTGACATGCCGGGTGTACCCAGGGGACTGGCTGAGCATCGTCTACGAGTCGATTCAAAGGCAAAACCTGTGAAGGAACATCTGCGACGGTCCGCCGTCCAGAAAAGAAAGGCCATTGGCGAAGAAGTGGCTCAGCTCCTAGCAGCAGAGTTTATCCGAGAGATTTACCACTCTGAGTGGCTCGCCAATGTCGTCATGGTCCCCAAAAAGGACAATTCTCTTCACATGTGCATCGATTTCAAGCATATCAATCAGGCCTGCCCGAAAGATCATTTTCCTCTTCCTCGCATCGACCAAATAGTTGACTCAACTGCGGGATGTGAGCGACTTTCTTTCTTGGACGCTTATTCCGGGTACCATCAGATCCGTCTGTTTGGACCCGATGAGATCAAAACGGCTTTCATCACCCCATTCGGGTGCTTCTGTTATGTCACCATGCCATTCGGCCTCAAGAATGCCGGAGCCACGTTCATGAGGATGATTCAGAAGTGTTTGCTCACTCAAATCAGTCGGAATGTGGAAGCATACATGGATGACATTGTGGTCAAGTCACGGAAAGGTTCCGACCTGCTGACTGACCTAGCTGAAACATTTGCAAACATCAGGAGGTACGATATCAAGCTTAATCCATCAAAATGCACATTCGGAGTTCCTAGCAGAAAGTTGCTCGATTTTCTCGTTTCCGAACGGGGAATCGATGCTAACCCAGAAAAAGTTGGCACTATACTCCGAATGAAACGCCCCATGCGTGTGCACGATGTCCAGAAACTTACTGGATGCTTGGCCGCATTAAGTCGATTCATCTCTCGCCTCGGTGAAAAGGCATTGCCTCTTTACCGACTGATGAAGAAGTCAGACAAGTTCGAGTGGACTCAAGAAGCTAATGCAGCGTTTGCAGAGTTAAAAACCCTGCTTTCCACCCAGTCGGTGCTTGCTGCCCCAATCAGCAAAGAGCCTTTGCTGCTTTACATTGCAGCCACAGGACAAGTCGTCAGCACTGTACTTACGGTCGAGCAGGAAGAGGAAGGAAAAGCCTTCAAAGTTCAGCGCCCAGTGTATTACATTTCTGAAGCCCTGACACCGTTCAAGCAACGATACCCTCATTATCAGAAGCTTGTGTATGGAATTTACATGACCATGAAGAAAGTTGCCCATTACTTCTCTGACCACATTATCACAGTCGTCACCGACGCCCCCTTATCAGAGATTCTGCACAACAGAGACGCAACTAGTCGAGTGGCAAAATGGGCGATTGAACTTCTTCCCCTTGATATCAGATTTGAGGCAAAGAAAGCTATCAAGTCCCAAGCAATAGCAGATTTCCTCGCCGAGTGGACTGAACAGCAGTTAACGACCCAAGTTCACTCGGAGCACTGGACTATGTTCTTCGATGGTTCCAAAATGCTGAATGGTTCCGGTGCCGGAGTGGTCTTGGTTTCCCCCCGAGGAGATAAGCTCAGATATGTACTCTAGATTCACTTTGATTCCTCCAACAATGAAGCAGAATACGAAGCACTTTTGTACGGGTTGCGTATGGCCATTTCACTCGGCGTCCGTCGCCTCATGGTCTACGGCGACTCGGACATAGTGGTCAACCAAGTGATGAAGGAGTGGGACGTCAGAAGCCCGACCATGACTGGATACTGCAATGCAGTTAGAAAGCTGGTGAAGAAATTCGAGGGATTAGAGCTCTATCATGTTCCCCGACTGAAAAATCAAGCAGCCAATGACTTGGCAAAGATAGGTTCCAAGAGGGAAGCCATTCCGAGTTGTGTGTTTTTGGAGCATGTTCACACACCATCGGTTCAAGAAGATCCTTTCACTGAGGAAGTCTCGCAGCCCAAAAGCGCCACAGATCCGACTGAAGTCGTGGTCCCAGCTATTGTCGACTTGATCATGGAAGTTTTGGTCATCACTCCCGATTGAACAGTGCCCTATATCGCCTATATTTTGAGAAAAGAGCTCCCCGAGAATGAAGAAGAGGATCGGGAGATCGTCCGCCGATCCAAAGCCTTCACCGTCATGAGGGAACAGTTATACAGAGAAAGTGCGACTGGAGTCAGCCAGAAATGCATAACACCAGAGGAAGGTCGAATATTTCTCAATGACATCCACTCGGGGACCTGTGGCCATCATGCGTCTTCTCGGACCATCGTGGCTAAAGCATACCGAGCTGGTTTTTATTGGCCCAGAGCAAATCATATGGCGAAAGAGATAGTCGACAAATGTGAAGGATGTCAATTTTACTCCAATATGTTACACAAACCCACCTCGGCCTTGAAGACCATTCGACTCGTTTGGCCTTTTGCTGTGTTGGGATTGGATATGGTTGGACCTCTGAGGACAGGCAGAAATGGCTACACCCATGTGTTGGTAGCAGTCGACAAGTTCACTAAGTGGATCGAGGCTAAACCCATCAAGAATTTGGACGCCGGCACCGCCGTCAGCTTCATCAGGGAGTTGGTGTTCAGATACGGAGTTCCCCACAGTATCATCACGGATAATGGGTCAAACTTTGACTCCGAAGAGTTCAGAGCCTTCTGCGCATCTCAGGGTACACGAGTCGACTACGCTTCAGTCGCTCACCCCCAGTCGAATGGACAAGCAGAGCGAGCAAATGGCTTAATTCTCAAAGGACTGAAACCCCGAATGATGCGCGACCTCAAACACGCAGCTGGTGCGTGGGTCGACGAACTTCCGTCGGTACTTTGGGGGTTGAGGACCACGCCGAATCGGTTGACTGGGAGGACTCCGTTCTTCTTGGTCTACGGAGCCGAAGCAGTCTTGCCGAGTGACCTGCTTCACAACGCGCCGCGAGTCGAACTTTACACCGAAGCCAAAGCAGAGCAGGCCCGACAGGACGCAGTCGATCTTCTAGAAGAAGAAAGAGAGATGGCCTTGATTCAATCGACCATTTACCAGCAGGACTTGCATCACTTCCATGCCAGAAATGTGAAGAGTCGAGCTTTCCAGGAGGGAGATTTAGTTCTCCGAGTGGATCAGCAGAAACCACACAAGCTTGCTCCTACTTGGGAAGGTCCCTTCATCGTCACCAAAGTTCTCATAATGGGGCATACCGCCTTTACAATGTCGAGCACCAGATTGAGGAGCCTAGAGCATGGAACGCGGACTTACTCCGCCCTTTTTATACTTAAGTTTTTCACTCAGATGAGTTGTAATAAAAGTACTCCTATAGTGTATTTCATCAAAGACAAAGAGTTTCATAATTTTCTTAGTGATTGTTATTGCTTTTATAAATCTGTCCCCCAGTGGGTGGCTTAGCTGCGAACCCGTTTCGCCTAAGCTTGTAAAAAACCTACCGAGTGGTAAGCCAGCCTTCCACTCAGAGGCTTAGCTGCGAATCCGTTTCGCCTAAGTTAAAACAAAATCCTACCGAGTGGTAAGCCAGCCTTCCACTCGGGGGCTTAGCTGCATCCCAGTGCTCGCCTAAGTTTTTGAAAATCCTACCGAGTGGAGAGCAAACCTCCCACTCGGGGGCTTAGCTGCAACCCAGTGCTCGCCTAAGTTTTTGAAAATCCTACCGAGTGGAGAGCAAACCTCCCACTCGGGGGCTTAGCTGCAGCCCAGCGCTCGCCTAAGTTTCTAAAAAATCCTACCGAGTGGAGAGCAAACCTCCCACTCGGGGGCTTAGCTGCAGCCCAGTGCTCGCCTAAGTTTCTAAAAAATCCTTCTGAGTGGAGATCGAACCTCCCACTCGAGGGCTTAGCTGCAGCCCAGTGCTCGCCTAAGCTTGTAAAAATCCTACCGAGTGGTAAGCCAGCCTTCCACTCGGAGGCTTAGCTGTGAATCCATTTCGCCTAAGTTAAAACAAAATCCTACCGAGTGGTAAGCTAGCCTTCCAC
>NC_057795.1:174606770-174656794 GCF_018294505.1 Triticum aestivum
TAAGTTTTTGAAAATCCTACCGAGTGGAGAGCAAACCTCCCACTCGGGGGCTTAGCTGCAGCCCAGCGCTCGCCTAAGTTTCTAAAAAATCCTACCGAGTGGAGAGCAAACCTCCCACTCGGGGGCTTAGCTGCAGCCCAGTGCTCGCCTAAGTTTCTAAAAAATCCTTCCGAGTGGAGATCGAACCTCCCACTCGAGGGCTTAGCTGCAGCCCAGTGCTCGTCTAAGTTTTTGAAAATCCTACCGAGTGGAGAGCAAACCTCCCACTCGGGGGCTTAGCTGCAGCCCAGTGCTCGCCTAAGTTTCTAAAAAATCCTGCCGAGTGGAGAGCAAACCTCCCACTCGGAGGCTTAGCTGCAGCCCAATGCTCGCCTAAGTTTCTAAAAAATCCTGCCGAGTGGAGAGCAAACCTCCCACTCAGAGGATTAGCTGCAGTCCAAGTACTCGCCTAAGTAAACAAAATCCTACCGAGTGGTAAGCCATCCTTCCACTCGGAGGCTTGGTTGCAACCAAGCACTCGCCCAAACATGACGAGCACAAGTCGACTGCAATTTGTGCTTCACTCCTACCTGCAAAAGAGCATTTCAGATGCTAACATATATTCCAACCCAAAGGAGATAGTTGTCCAAAAGAAGCAAATGTATTTCAACGGCAAATCAAGTTCGGATAACGTCCTACGGACCCGGAAGTGCTCAGGCATCAAGCCTGTTAAAGTTTGGCGGTTACAAAAATCACTCGGCATTCCGAGGCAAATTCAAATCATCAAGAATAATAGTTTTTTACCCCTCCTGCGGAGGGCTAGAAGGCGCAACGAACTCGTCCAGGTCGATCCCATCTGCAATCCGAGTGGCGGTTGCGATGAAGGTCTCCATGAAAGAACGGAAGTCATGCTTCCTAGTATTGGCCACCTTGAGAGACACCAGCTTGTGCTCTCTCGCTTCTTTGAAGTGGACGCGGACCAAGGACAGTGTGACGTCAGCACCGCACCGGGCAGAAGACTTCTTCCACTCTTGCACTCGACTCGGAATCTCGTTCAATCGAGTCATCAGCGACTCAAGGTCATTCTGAAGTGTTTCTTCTGGCCAGAGCGATGTGTCGATGCGTGATGTAGTGGCCTTCAGTCTTGCAAGGTAATCGACCACTGCAGCAATGCGGGACTCGAGGCGGAGCACGTTCATAGCAGTTTCATCCTTCACCGGAGAATTGATGGGATCCAAGCCAGTCTCCACTGACTAGTCTCTTCTTCAAAGTTTTGGCAGAATTCTGTGGGCATGATTCAAGGATAAGCTAACACCCTTATAGCAAGTCAATAACTACTAGTCGGAGATAAGAAGTTACCTTCGAGCATGAGGAACAGCTTCTTGGCGAGCCCTCCCAGATAAAGCTCCAAGTCATTTTTCTTTCCTGCCAGTTCACCAGCTTTGTCGTCTAGGACCATATTGGCATTCTTCAGTCGAGTGACTTCTTGGTTGGCCACGTCAAGAGCAGCTTTCAGATTAGTATTTTCTTCTTCAAGTTTGTTGACAGAAGCCAACTTCTCTTCTGCAAGCCTAGTCTTGTCTGCGGCCGTTTTCTGCACCTCGGCAAGGTCAAGGTTCTTCTTCTTCAGAGCATCTCTCAGTTTTTCTGTGAAAATCACAATAAGATCAGAATCGGAGACATGCAAGAAGCAAGGACAGTCGTCAAGATTCTCACCGAACATACCTTTTGCCTCCTCCTTCGCCTTCATGAAGTTCTCTTGGACAAGCTTTTGGTCAAGCCCAAGCTGGATATACTTGTTCTCCAATTCGGTATAGCGAGAAACAAGGTCACAAGATTTCTGTGAAAGTTCAGTCGACAAACATCAACAGCAAATCACTTCCGAGTGACTAAAGGAAAAACCGTACTATTTCTAAGACTACAGACGAATCAAAACATTCAACTGTAGTCTCGGGGACTACATCCAGTGGGTGCAATCAGCGTGCCCCCACTAGTTCTATCAGCTAGACTCAGAGTCGATCAGTCGACCGGAAGTAGTTAAAAAAAGAAATTATCAGACCATAGCCGATTGCCAGCAATCGACCATGGTCTCGGGGACTACACCCAGTGGGTGCACTCAGCGTGCCGCCACCAGTTTCATTGCTCCACTCGACCATGGTCGAGTGGCACGAGTAAAGTGAAAAATCTCAAGACACAAGGAATATAGTCGACTGCCAGCAGTCCACCGAAGAATCAACACACCATCGACACACCCAGTGGGTGCATGACAAATATCATGATTTCCAGTCGGTATTCAACTAACCTGGACATTACTCTGGAGAGTTGAGCTCGCGTCATAAGCTGCTTGGCTTGCAGTTCGGATCGCCTTCACCCGCTCCATCATAATCCCGGCCTGATGTATGGCTTCCTTGGCAGCGCTTGCTTGATCCTCCGGGACATGGTAGGTGGAGAAGAGAGAAGGCAGGTCAGCACTCGACGATGAAGGACGGGCAACCGTCAACGGCTCCGCAAAGGACACGGTAGCCCGAGCGACGTTGCTCCCTTCTGGAATCTGCAGTCCAGGCGCTGACACAGCCTGAGCAGCCTTGCCAGCAGTCGCCTTCCTGCTCCTCCTCTGCCTCAGGGGCGCTTCATCGTCATCGTCAGGAAGATTGATGACAACGCTAGGTGGAGCTGCAGAAGAAGTTCAAAGTCAAAACTAAAGATTCAATCGACCAAAAGCAAAACCGCGTGGATCATACCAGGCTGAGAAGTCGCAGCACATTTCTTGATCCTCATGCCTGGCTGAAGTCTCGGAAGTAGCAGCACTGCGATCTGCAAATATCAGTCGCTCAGCGATTGAATCGACCAAAAATGAAAAACGTGAGTTATGACCGTTACCCAGAGACAGTCGGGATCTCCATCCTCATCTTCGGTAGAGCTTTCGGCGGTTTTGACGGGGCCGCTCGGGGTTGCTTCGACGCCTTTTCAGTCGGTGCTGGCGAAGTTGTCCGAGGGCGTTTGGTCGACTGCCCAGCTGGCGCGACTCCTTTGCCGCGATCAGCCGCAGGATCATGGATGAGCTTGGACCTCCTTTCGGAACGAGGAGGCGCAACTTCCTCCTCCTCTTCCTCCTCCTCTTCTTCTTTGTCGGAACCTGCGTCTTCCTCACCCTCATCGGCGTCCGACTCCCACTCTTCGTGACTTTCGCCTCCGCTTCCCTCCTCCTCTTCGGCCTGCGCCTGTGCCCCGTTGGGCATTGAGTACAACTCAGTGGTTTCCTGAAAGACAGCAAGCAAGACAAAGGTCAATCAACCGATTTACGACAAAACAGAATGGACAGAGCAATTGGGGAAAAATAGTCGTACCTTGTCCACCTCATAAGACTGGTCGAGTGGAACGATCCTCCTAGCTCCCCGAGGGTTGTCCTTGTTCCCCGTGATGGTAGTCATCCACCTCTCCAATGTAGCATCGTCAACCTCCCCTGGGTGGACCCGACTGGTGTCTTCAGTACCAGAATACAGCCACATCGGGTGGCCCCGGTACTGGAGCGGTTGGATGCGCCGCCGAAGGAAAACCTCCAGAAGGTCCATGCCGGTCACACCATCATGAATCAACTAAACTACTCGCTCCATCAACATTTTCACTTGAGCCTTCTCCTCCGGAACTACTTTCAGAGAGGAGGGCTTGTTCACTCGACTCATGAAGAAGGGAGGGAGCCCGGTCGACTGCCCTGACGTCGACCGGTCTTGGCAGTAGAACCAAGTCGACTGCCACCCTCTGACCGACTCGGGAAGGGTCATAGCAGGAAAAGCGCTCTTGCTCCTCATCTGGACCCCGAGACCCCCGCACATTTGGATCACCTGGGTTCTCTCGTCATTGGGGCTGGCCTTTTTCACCGTCTGGGAATGACAAGTGAATATATGTTTGAAGAGGCCCCAGTGCGGCCGGCAACCCAACAAATTCTCACACAGAGATACAAAGGCGGAGAGATAGGCGATGGAATTCGGAGTGAAATGGTGAAGCTGAGCTCCAAAGAAATTCAGAAATCCTCAGAAGAAAAGATGCGGCGGCAAAGAAAACCCTCGATCTACATGAGTCGCCAAGAGGACGCACTCACCCTCCTGAGGTTGCGGTTGACACTCCGTCCCCGGGAGCCTCGCTGCTCCATGCTCGATCAGCCCCTCATTGGCTAGGTCATCGAGGTCCTTCTGGGTGATGGTCGAGCGGATCCAATCTCCTTGGATCCAACCCTGCGGCAGGCGAGACCGCGACGAGGAGCCACCCCGACTGGGCGCTCTCCCCTTCGCTTGCGCCGTCGCCTTCTTCGCCCGCTCCAAAGCTGCCATCTTCTCCTTCACCATTGCCGCCGACGAAGCCCAAACGGAGCAGCGGCGCTGGGCAGTTAGCGAGCGCAGCAGATGAATCTGGGGACGAGGGAGGAGAGAATGAGGAAGCACTGTTTGGAAAACCTCCGCCCGATTCCTTATATGGGGTCACTTCTGAGTGACTGACATGTAGGCCCAAGCAATCCTGTCAAATCCCGAAACAGTCGCGCACGCGATACGTGGCGAAAAAGGCGGCACGGAGATCAAGGCATCCCTGCCTTATCCCGTCCGAGTACCGTGGCATTCTCCGCTTCGCGCGCTTCCCAAAATCCGGATCCCACTAAATCCGCTAACCAACAGGGCAACTTGTCAGACGGAAGATCTCCTGCGATCCGTCGCTCGGAAATCTCCAAGTTCATAAAGTTCACTCGACAGATATAAAGAATGGATAAAGGCGACTGAAGAAAGTTGACACCCTCACTTAGAAGTCATTGATCTTGAGCAAAAACGCCTTTACAGTACCAGAAAGCAGGTCGGAAAGTCTGCCAACTCCGTCCTCACTCAAACCTCGATCCATTCAGGGGCTACTGATGAAGTCATGTACCTAGGGTAGGGTTACGGACCTGTCCAAAGTACCCTCCCCAAGGACATCTCTTAGAAGAAGCCGTCTTTAGGTCGACCAAGAGGGATTCCACTCGACCGGCTAGAAGACACTCGACGAACCTGAAGACACTCGACCATGAAGACTCACTCGACCACCAGGAGTTCAAGATCTACTCTGTATCCAAATGGTCTGTAATTAAGTAGTCTTAATGGTCATGATGACACTTTATGTAGGGCGTTACCAGTAACGCCAGGCCTTAATGTACTTTAACCCTCTGCTACGTGGGCTGGCTGGGGTCCTGGCGTCCTCTATATAAGCCGCCCCCCTCCACTGGTAGAAGGGTTCGCACCCCTGTAACCCATATACACATAAACCAGTCGACCGCCTCCAGGCTCTGAGATGTAGGGCTATTACTTCCTCCGAGAAGGGCCTGAACTCGTAAAACACTCGTGTGTACAACTACTCCGTAGCTAGGATCTTGCCTCTCCATACCTACCCCCCATTCTACTGTCAGACTTAGAACCACGACATCGGTATGTTTTCGTATTCGTTTCGTTTATGCATTATGTGCAAGTCTTGGAGCGCCTTTTGCATTTAGTTTTCACCTTTCTTTTATGCACCATGCTAGTATGAGATAGTCCTTGGTTGCTTTATAGAATGCTTCATGTGCTTCACTTATATCATTTGAAGTTGGATTGCATGTTTCTCTTCATATAGACAACCGCCATTTGTAGAATGCTCTTTTGCTTCACTTATATTTGTTAGAGCATGGGCATATCTTTTGTAGAAAGAATTAAACTCTCTTGCTTCACTTATATCTATTTAGAGAGATGACAGGAATTGGTCATTCACATGGTTAGTCATAAAATCCTAGATAAACTTGTAGATCACTGAATATGATATGTTTGATTCCTTGCAATAGTTTTGCGATATAAAGGTGGTGATATTAGAGTCGTGCTAGTTGAGCAATTGTGAAATTGAGAAATACTTGTGTTGAGGTTTGCAAGTCCCGTAGCATGCACGTATGGTGAACCGCTATGTAACGAAGTTGGAGCATGAGGTGCTCTTTGAATGCTTTCCTTATGACTGGCAGTCGGGGACGAGCGATGGTCTTTTCCTACCAATCTATCCCTCTTGGGGCATGCGTAGTAGTACTTTGCTTCGAGGGCTAAGTAGACTTTTGCAATAAGTATATGAGTTCTTTATGACTAATGTGAGTCCATGGATATACGCACACTCATCCTTCCACTTTGCTAGTTTCTATTTTACCGCGCAACTTTCGCCGGTAGCATAAACCCATTATTTACCCTCCTCGAAACAGCCACCATACCCACCTATATGGCATTTCTATAGCCATTCCGAGATATATTGCCATGCAACTTTACACCGTTCCGTTTATTATGACACGTTTCATCATTGTCATATTGCTCTTTGCATGATCATGTAGTTGACATCGTATTTGTGGCAAGGCCACCTTCATAATTTTCATACATGTCACTCTTGATTCATTGCATATCCCGGTACACCGCCGGAGGCATTCATATAGAGTCATATTTTGTTCTAGCTTTGAGTTGTAATATTGAGTTGTAAGTAAATAAAAGTGTGATGATCATCATTATTAGAGCATTTCCCCAATGAGGAAAGGATGAAGGAGACTATGATTCCCCCACAAGTCAGGATGAGACTCCGGACTTTATGAAAAATAAAAGAGGCCAAAGAAGCCCAAATAAAAAAAAGAGGCCAAAGAAGCCCACCAAAAAAAAGAAAAAAAGAAGAGAAAATAAAGTGAAAATAAAAAATGAGAGAAAAAGAGAGAAGGGGCAATGTTACTATCCTTTTACCACACTTGTGCTTTAGAGTAGCACCATGTTCTTCATAGAGAGAGCCTCCTATGCTTTCACTTTCATATACTAGTGGGAATTTTCATTATAGAACTTGGCTTGTATATTCCGATGATGGGCTTCCTCAAACGCCTGAGGTCTTCATGAGCAAGCAAGTTGGATGCACACCCACTTAGTTTCCAGTTTGAGCTTTCATACACTTATATCTCTTAGTGCATCCGTTGCATGGCAATCCCTACTCAATCACATTGATATCTATTGATGGGCATCTCCATAGCCCATTGATACGCCTAGTTGATGTGAGACTATCTTCTCCCTTTTTGTCCTCACAACCACTACCATATACCACCATAGTTCTATGTCCATGGCTTGCGCTCATGTATTACGTAAGAGTTGAAAAAGCTGAAGCACGTTAAAAAGTATGAACCAATTGTTCATCTCATCATCGGGGTTGTGCATGATGGGAGTATTTTGTGTGACGAAGATGGAGCATAGCCAGACTATATGATTTTGTAGGGATGAGCTTTCTTTGGCTATGTTATTTCGATAAGACATAATTGCTTGGTTGGTATGCTTGAAGTATTATTGTTTTTATGTAAAATGATAGACTATTGCCTTGAATCACTCGTGTCTTAATATTCATGCCATGATTAGATATTTGATCAAGATTATGCTAGGTAGTATTCCACATCAAAAATTATCTTTTTTATCATTTACCTACTCGAGGACGAGCAAAAATTAAGCTCGGGGATGCTGATACGTCTCCGTCGTATATATAATTTTTGATTGTTCCATGCCAATATTCCTCAACTTTCATATACTTTTGGCAACTTTTTATACTATTTTTGGGACTAACATATTGATCCAGTGCCCAGTGCCAGTTCCTGTCTGTTGCATGTTTTATGTTTCGCAGAAAACTAATATCAAACAGAATCCAAACGGGATAAAAACGGACGGAGAATTATTTTGGAATATTTGGGATTTTCCGGAGGAAGAATCAACATGAAACGGTGTCCGGGGTGGCCACGAGACAGGGGGGTGCGCCCCTACCCCTGGGCGCGCCCTAGGCTCTCGTGGGCCACCCGTAAGGCGGTTGACGCTCTTCTTTTGCCGCAAGAAAGCTAATTTTACGAGAAAAATCTGGGCGAAAGATTCACCCCAATCGGAGTTACGGATCTCCGGGAATATAAAAAACGGTGAAGGGGTAGAATCAGAGAACGCAGAAACAGATAAATAGATCCATTCTCGGAGTAGCTTTCGCCCCTCCCACGCCATGGGAGCCAAGGACCAGAGGGGAAACCCTTCTCCCATCTAGGGAGAAGGTCAAGGAAGAAGAAGAAGAAGGGGGGCTCTCTCCCCCTTGCTTCCGGTTGCGCCGGAGCGCTGCCGGGGGCCATCATCATCACCGCAATCTTCACCAACACCGCCGTCATCTTCACCAACATCTCCATCACCCTCCCCCTTCTATATTCAGCGGTCCACTCTCCCGCATCCCGCTGTACATTCTACTTGAACATGGTGCTTTATGCTTCATATTATTATCCAATGATGTGTTGCCATCCTATGATGTGTGAGTAGATTTCCGTTGTCCTATCGGTGATTGATGAATTGCTATGATTGGTTTGAGTTGCATGTTTTATTATTGGTGCTGTCCTATGGTGACCTCTGTGTCGTGCAAGCGTGAGGGATTACCGCTGTAGGGTGTTGCAATGCGTTCATGATTTGCTTATAGTGGGTTGCGTGAGTGACTGAAACACAAACCCGAGTAAGTAGGTTGTTGCGTATGGGATAAAGAGGACTTGATACTTTAATGCTATGGTTGGGTTTTACCTTAATGAATCTTTAGTAGTTGCAGATGCTTGCTAGAGTTCCAATCATAAGTGCATATGATCCAAGAAGAGAAAGTATGTTAGCTTATGCCTCTCCCTCAAATAGAATTGCAACAGTGATTACCAGTCTAGTAACATAGTCAATTGCTTAGGGACAATTCCACAACTCCTATCACCACTTTTCCACACTCGCTATATTTACTTTCTTGCATCTTTATTTAAATAGCCCCTAGTTTATGTTTACGTGCTCTTTATTATCTTGCAAACCTTTTCTATCACTCCTACAAAGTACTTCTAGTTTCATACTTGTTCTAGGTAAAGTGAACGTCAAGTGTGCGTAGAGTTGTATCGGTGGCTGATAGAACTTGAGGGAATATTTATTCTACCTTTAGCTCCTCGTTGGGTTCGACACTCTTACTTATCGAAAACTGTTGCGATCCCCTACACTTGTGGGTTATCATTGGTCTCAGAACCTTGTTATTGTGCTTCTGAGTGGTTATGCCACCATTTTTGTAGGATGTCTCAAATCTTTTGAGCATTTACAGCCGTTATGCTGTCCGAGTCATCCCAGGTTCCTAAATAGTCTAATGCATTTGCAAATCCCCCTTTTCCTTCCCGATGATTCTTTGGGCCAGATTAACCACGCTAATCGGTGAGTTGAGGTACTCTATTGCCTCGACGTATATGTTGGAGCTATTATTATGACCCTAGATGTCTAGAGTATCACCTAGTAATCTAGCCATGTTCTGTGTCCCAGTGTGATGATCCTGGCCATCATTCTCGAAAGCATCCCGTGATGCCATTTAGTAGTAGGTATTCTATTCCTGGGTTTTGGAACCTAAGATTCACCCTACTTACTTCATGTTGATAGTGTTTGCTCATTCCTTTAGGTTATTAGTAACCTTGTGATAGCCTCGAGGTTCGTGGTATATCGTTCTTCCAAATACCATGAACTACTTATGGCAGCAGTTCCTCGTTGAACCAAAGAATCACAACAAAGGTGATCTGGATGAGTTCTCGATTCTATGTTGTTATTCTGCCACTTCTACCTTTCTGCATGGGTTATCCGGAAGAAACCTGTTGAACTTGGTTCGACATACTAATCTATGCATCCACAACTCAGAAAGTTACATGTTCCTTGAGTTGTCCCTCTTTAGTTGTTTCTAGGCCTCGTCTATCAATTGATAGTCAGGAGTAGTCGTGCATTCGTGTTCGTCGATGCTTATTATTCTTGTGGTTCGTCAAGCCATTCTATTCCAGAGTGACTAGGAGAAACAAACTCCAGTACCCTTTTCCATTTCCAGGATTGGGTCAAAGCAACTGTGTTCCGCAGATCAAGTTGCAATCCAGCTTCTGGTCTGTTCTACCTTGAAGTATTACCATCGTTATATCAGGAATATCATGGGAATTGCACACCCTCTTATGAATTCTTGATGCAGTGATATTTCTCGCCATCATTATTCACTCCTCGGTCCCCGTGTTATTGCAACCGGAATGCTGACATGTGAACTATGATGTGTGAAATCAATACTCCTAGGAACATTGTTGCTTGGTAGTTAAAGGACAATAATTTCATTCTTAGCATGTTGGTTCTTGAATCATCATTCTAAGATAGATTGTGCTACCTAGTCCTTATTGTTGGTGCACTCTTCGATTGGTGAGTTAGGATTTTGTCAATCCCTCACTCATTTGATCATATCGTTTTGCCCTGAAAAGCAAGATTGTTCTCGAGCTTAGTAACATATCGGTGGTTTGTGATTTTCTGAATATCTTCTTGGAAGTATCACCAGGTCATCACCTGACCGCTATGTTGAGTTCATGATCAAATTGGTTTATCCCTGTAAACCACCCTTTCTCCAAGAATCCGTGTCGGATACCCTAAGCTAGTTGGTTAAGCTAAACAACAACTTGGAGAGTTGGAAGATAAAAGCTTGTCCGACTCAGTTCATTCCAAAGGGATATCATTGTGAGTGTGTGCTGGAGAAAGATGATATCTTCATTGATTGATCCTCATGGTCAATTGCTGGATCTATTGTCGTGTCAAAACTTTGATTTGAGTGTGGGCTATCATTGAATCAAAATCAGCACCAACGATGTTCGTAATGTTGTCTTACTTGTGGTTGATCCCTCGAGCATGCACCATTACATATTTTCGTCTGACCAACGCTATCACCTTGTTCACATAATGGTGGAATTCCATTGATATGGAAATTCTGATGAGTTGTTGTTGAGCCCATCAGCAACATTTTATCTCCTCCATAATTCATGATGAACGTCAGGCTAGCGTTGGAAACTTGTGTAAGCATTTTCTTCGTGTTCTGTTCATGAAGGATATGCTTGGATGAAAGGAGTGACTTCCTCCAATTCATGTGCACCTGGTGTAAGGTGCTGCCATGAATTTGAGAAAGGTTTGTTTTGTTTTCTCTAGAATCATCCCAAGTCAGTCATGCATGTGCAAAGTATACTATGGTTTGGTAGATTAATTACCTCCACTCCATATGTATTCAGTAGCACACCAAGCCACTGATTGATTTGTTCAAGGAAAAGGAGTTGATGTGCTAATCCTAGGTCATGCACAAGACTTCGACATCCTCGATGATGGTTCCCCTTCTGAACTTGGTAGTGTTTTATTATAAGACTACCATGTGGTCATGCTTGTCTCGAACAACGTGTCCACATGTTGTAGCAGAACCAGCTCATGTTTTGGAGCTTGCTATCGTAGTTCATTTCCCGAGAATCTCGGAACGTCATCTCGTCGATTTGTATTGCAAACTTTCACTTTTCTTTCTAGACTTAACGAGTCTGGAATATTCCGACACCAACCATATCTGAATCTTAGGCAGATATGATGGTTGGAACGTTTCCCAAGAACTATAATATTGGTCTCTCCGTAACCGGTAAAGTGGATGTTGTGGCCAACACACCCAACTGGAAGACCTATTATTGTAGTATTTTGTTGAGGAAGTTGGGCACCTCCCCATAAGGATTTCGTAGGATTTACTCCCTAGTTGTTCCTTATGGATTTTGTGTTTCTGAAGTCCGACCTTTTACTTGATGTTCTAGATATCAAACCATATCTATGAATGGGATACGCTAGTACATCAAGGAGATCATTAGAAGCAGAGTGCTAAATGTCTCTCGGTCGATCGTCTAGATTTTTGTCCCCTGGACCTCACTGAGGTGAAATCTGAGAAAGTGTTATCTTCCTTAGCATATGCATCCTCCACCGGTATTCGTCATGGTAGTATGTTGTGTTGCCAGGATCCTTGACACGGATATTGGTAAAACCCTGATGAATACGGAAATGCTCAAGTTCTTAAGAGCACGCTCAGACACTAGGTTATATCTTTGGAATCAGTCGGATTGTGCCTTCCATTTGTCGATTGATCTATAACCATAGTTCCATTCTAAAACTGAGTATGCCATTCCTTCGAATTGCTTCAAACGATCAATTGTGATTTTTTCCTCAGGCTGGTATAGAGAATTTTATTGGTCTCTGAATCAAATGTAATTCTTTTGCCACTTAAGGGAATATTTCTATGATTCACCTCCTTTAAAGTTCCCCCTGTTATAGGATCATGGCAATTATTTTCCTCGCTACTTTGAAACCCTCGTCAAATTGTTTCTTTCGCCCTTCTTGATGTGTGTTTTGCCTCTCAGTTCATGAGATGTTTCTATGTCTCATTCCGTGAGTTGATCTTGTGATCATTAAGATGATCCATCCTTGTAGAGTGTCTCTGTCCACGTGTTGGATGAAGATCTCGAAAGCAAAGGCGTCAAGATCAATTTGAGTCAGAAAATCAACAACCTCGAGAAGATAGTTGGATCATGAAGTTTGTGATATTTAGTGTCCCCTTGTCTTCTTTCCTCGCGACTTGAATCTCGGGACGAGATTCTTGTTTAGTAGGGGTGAGTTGTCACATCCCTAATTCTGGTCTGACCTATGCTAGCTTCCATGTGAGCATCATGTTTAAATTCAAATGAAACTTGAATTGAGGAATTTTCAAAAGCCTCAAAAAACCTCTAAAAATAACCAACATTTAAATCTCATCAAATGAGTCCAAGAAAATGTTCCTGTTGTTCTATGAAAATATTGGCATGAGGTAAAATGCAAACCAATATTTTTGGAGTGATTGAAATATTTATTTTGGGCCTTTTGAATTAAATCAATGACATATTTGAGTTGGATTTATTTCTATTATATAAGAAATAAAGCTCAAACATTTTTTTGTATGCTGCATGTGACCTTGGGATAGTCCTGAGCTCACATAGCAATTTACAGAAAGTTATAAAAATGATTTGATGTTCTAGATCAAATCAAAACAAAATAACAGAAATAGAAAAGAAAAAATAAGAGAGAGAGAAAGAGACTCACCTGGGCACTTACCTGGCTGGCCCAGCTGGCAGCCCAGCTTTGCGGCGCAGCCCACCAGGGGCACTCCCATTTTCTTCCCCGTGCCAGCGCACGAAGCAGTTTGGTGGCGAGCGCCAGCACACGCATGGCCACCTCCTGCTTGCTAGCTCGTTGCTGGAGACAGCCCCGAGTGCCACGCACCCCCCTGGCCCCCTCTCACTCTCTCCCGTGCCTCTCCCCTCCTCTGCTCTCTCTCCCTCTCGCACTCGAGCGCCATCATCGCCGCCGCTCGCCGTTCCTGCGGCCACTGGACACCCCTCGCCCTGCCGCTAAGCTTAGGAGCTCCGCCTCGACCCCCTCTTCCTTCCCACCAAGCCACGCCCCTCCGGAAGCCCTGCAGCATCATCCCCAACCTCGTCTTCAACCTATGACCGCTGGTGGACTCGTCGGGGATTCAAGAGCTCCAGCCTCTCCCCGGCCTCGCCGTTGCCTCTGCTGGATTCACCATGAGCCCCTTTTCCTTTCCCTTCTCTCCCCGTGCTCGTTCGTGCCCTCTAACCACCGTGGCCATCGGAGCCGACAACTCCTCGCTGCCGGTCATGACGCCACCGCGACTACGGCCACGCAAGCTCGCGTCCGAGCCCACCGCCGCACTCACTGCACTCCCACGAGTCGATCACGACCATCCACGGCTCCTGACATGCCCCACAACGCGCAAACCGTCGTTGGCCGAAGTCCGGCCGCCGCCGCGAGCTCGCTTCCGACGAGCTCAGTCCACCCCAGCTGCTAAATCCGGTTCCGTTGGATGCGGAAGAGCTCCAGAACGCATAGAGCCCCTCAGCCGCTGATTTGGTCGCCAGAGGAAGATTTCCGAGCCTCGCCGCCGTGTCTGGCCTCGCCAGCGTCGAGTCGCCGGCGAGTTTGACCTTTTCGACCCGGGGTTTGACCTCCCTGGGGTCAACACACGTGGGCCCCACCCCTGACTAGATTAGTTTAGGACTAATTACCCCCTGCTGACACTGACAGTGGGCCCAGTGGCTGTTAATTTGATTAGTTAGATTTAATTAACCCTGTTAGTTAATTGTGTCACTGACGTGTCGACCCCACTAGTCAGGTTTGACCTAGACCGGGTCAGTTGACCTGCTGACGTCACAGTGACGTAGTGTTGACGCCATAACTCATTTTCTGGATTAATTTTAATTCTGGAAATTTCAGAAAATAGTCAAAACTTCTAAAATTCATAGAAATTCAACCGTAGCTCCAAATGAAATAAGTTATATATGAAAAATGATCAGAAAAATCCAATCTATTCATCTGTACCACTTTTAATGCATGTTAGACCAAGTTATAGTTGCTGAATAGGGCAAATCATATGTTTGGCATTTAAATATTCACATATGGAGTTTGAATTTGAATCTTTGATTCAAACCAACTTCATTTAACCTGTTACTAGTTGCATTAGCTCAAACCATAGCATATTGACATGTCATGATCATGCATCATATTGTGCATTGCATTGATTGTGTTTGTTCTTTGTTTGTCGGTGCTTGTCCCCTCTCAGTAGACGTGTACCGACGATGTGATCGATGACACTGATGAAGAACTATACTATCTTCAGAAGTGCCAGGCAAGCAGAACCCCCTTGTTCATTCCGATACAATCCCACTCTCTCGCTCCTGCTCTCTTTTACTGCATTAGGGCAACAACGATTCAACTGTTACATGCTACGGTAGTTGAACCACTTTCCTCTGCATGACCTGTCATTGCCACAGTAAATAGATGAAACCCACTAGCATGAGTAGGAGTTGTTTGAGCCCTGATGTGCCTACTCATTCATGCTTGTTTGTCATGCCTTCTACTTCTTAGAGTTGAGTCAGGTCTAATTCATCGGGGATGAATTGGAGGTGTGTGAACATGTCCTACTGTGTGTGAGCTAAGTGTGTGAACACGATTTGGTAAAGGTAGCAGTGAGAGGCCATGTAGGAGTACATGGTGGGTTGTCTCATTGCAGCCGTCCTCAAGAACTGAGTTATGTGTTTGTGATCCATGAACAGTTACTACCACACATTGGGTTCCGGTAACTCGACCCCTCTCGAGTTATTAATCAACATGATCTCTATCCAGGAGTTGCAACTAGTTTCTGGTGTTGGTAGGTAGTGTTAGTAGTCTACCAAGTGGCACCCGGTACAGGTGGGCTTGGGACAGACTAGGCACAGTGGCACGGTGTACCAAGTGACACCCGGATGGTGGGCTTGGGAACCCTGCTCACATCGTTTGGGGCCGTGAGCGACACCCCGGACGGATCTCCTTGCGGATGGAACCCGAATAGGCGATAAACCTGGACGAGAGACTTGTGTGGTTAGTCAGGTCGTGGCCGACACCCTCACTGGGCTTCCGCTTGAAGGTTGCCGAGTACATGTCGTGTAAATGACGATAAGTGGTGAGAGCATGTGTGAAGAAGTACACCCCTGCAGGGTTAACATTATCTCTTCAAATAGCCATGTCCGCGGTAAAGGACTTCTGGTTTGCCTGTACAGTTCATAGACAAGGTGAAAGTGGATACTCTAAAATATGCAAGATAAGCGTGAGTGCTATGGATGGCGTTCTCGTAGGGAGACGGGAGTGGATCCATAGTGGTGTATTGATATGGTGAATATGTGGACTCGTGTGCGCCACCTCAAAACTCGCAGTCGTAGTTCAGGATAGCCACCGAGTCAAAGCTGGCTTGCTGCAGTCAAACTCCACCATCCCCTTTGTTGATAATGATGCATATGTAGATAGTTCTGATGTAAGTCTTGATGGGTACATTTGTACTCACGTTTGCCTATTTTATGTTTTGCAGAGAGACTTCAGTCTCACTAGTAGTACCGCTTGGACTTTGACATTTAGCTTGTTACCTCAGCTACGATCTTGTGCCCTCAATAGGATTTGGTAGATAGTCAGGCTTCTCAGCCTTTTTCATTTGTAGATGTCTGTACTCAGACATGTTAAGCTCCCGCTTGTGCTTTAACTTGTATGCTCTGAATGTTGGGTCATGAGACTCATGTTTGTATTATCTCGCTCCTCAGAGCCTATTGAATAAATACTTTGAGTCGTAGAGTTATGTTGTGATGCCATGTTGTATTTGCACATATCAAGCATATTGTGTTATGATTTGAAATGCTTGATATGTGTGGGATCTGACTATCTAGTTGTTTATCCTTGGTAGCCTCTCTTACCGGGAAATATCTCCTAGTGCTTCCACTGAGCCTTGGTAGCTTGCTACTGCTCCGGAACACTTAGGCTGGCCGGCATGTGTCCTTCGTTCCTGTGTCTGTCCCTTCGAGGAAATGTCACGCGGTGTCTACCGGAGTCCTATTAGCCTGCTACAGCCCGGTTTACCGGAGTCCTGCTAGCCCAGTTGCTACAGCCCGGATTCATTCGCTGATGACCAACACGTTCGTTGTTGGGTCATGTATGCCTGTCCCTGTAAGTTAGTGCCACTTTGGGTTCTGGTAACTCGACCCCTCTCGACTTATTAATCAACATGATCTCTGTCCAGGAGTTGCAACTAGTTTCTGGTGTTTGTAGGTAGTGTTAGTAGTCTACCAAGTGGCACCCGGTACAGGTGGGCTTGGGACAGACTAGGCATAGTGGCACGATTTACCAAGTGGCACCCGGATGGTGGGCTTGGGAACCCTCCTCACATCATTTGGGGCCGTGAGCGACACCCCGGCCGGATCTCCTTGCGGATGGAACCTTGTCGGATTTCGGGTTCCGGCAGACCCTCTAGATTCGAACACTGGGGTGCGCGCGGAGATTTCGCCCTCTCCTACCTGCACCTCACCGCCTCGCTATGATCTAAGCTACGAAAGGAACAACACAAGAGACACAAAGTTTATACTGGTTCAGGCCACCATTGTGGTGTAATACCCTACTCCAGTGTGTCATGTGGTGGATTGCCTCTTGGGCTGGTGATGAACAATACAAGGAAGAACAGCGTCGCGAGGGTCTGTTCTTGGCTGGTGCGATGAACTACTAGGGGGAGTTTAGTCGCTCTCTCGATGCCTCTACCCTGGGGGTGGCTAGTCCTATTTATATGCAAAGGCCCTAGGCCTCTTCCCAAATATTGAGCGGGAAGGGCGCCAGCAATTGGCCATTTTGAAGGGGAACATCTAGTACACTTATCCTGACTAAAGTTGGTCCTTGCCCGCCAAAAGGCTCTAAAGATGACACCTTCCTGGGCTCCATGATGACTTCCTTCCTGCCGTTGCGACGGTCTTGGTCTTGTTGCACCGAAATGGGTGCCTTTGCTTGATGCTCTCGCCTGCGCTTGCTCCCTTTGCACCAAAGAGGAAAGGGAGGACACTGCGCGGGCTGGCGCCCGCCTGGCGCTCTTGGTTGTCATGGCTTGCGTCATGGGCACCTTGTGAGGTACCCCGCCTTGATTTCTCCGCCTCCTCGCAAGCCAGCCTGACGAGGCCGTGCCTGAGGAAGCTTCCTGTCATCCTCCCCGCGAGGCTTGGCCCCTCATGAGGGTCTTGAGCTCGTGCCGATGAAGATGGGCAGTGCTGGGCCGCCCCTTGAGCCACGCCGCAGGCCGCAGGCAGGCAAGTCTGGGGACCCCCGTTCCCAGAACGCCGACAGTAGCCCTCGGGCCCAAGGCGAGCCCGGACTTGGCTGAGCAGAGGAGCGAAGGGGCAAGTGCGAAGCATCGCGGGCCCTAATAGCCTACGACTTTGGGCGCCGCGTGGCGGTTGATTGGACGTGGGCGGCTCCACTCCCCCATGACGCCTCGGCAACTGCGCAAACTGACAAGTCCCTGCGTGCAAAGCATGTCATGATTACTGTGATCGTGGAGGCCGGCGGTTGGCCTCCTCTGGCTATAAGTACGGGACGGCGCCTGCCCTTCCGGTCCGTCCCCTCTTGCTTCTCCTTCTTTTTCATGGCTCCGCCAAAGGGGTTCTTGGCCGCGGATAAAGGAAAGGCCCGCCAGGTGGGGCCTGATCCTCCCCTGCCCAAGCGCGGCCGAGGCCGTCCCTGCAAGCACCCTGCGACTCCCGCGGTGGGCTCCCCGCGGCTGTGGAGGTGATCTCCCGCGTGGTGACGGGCGGTAGGCCGCCGCTGGGGAGCGCGCTATGGCTGCGCGACCCCCTAGGCCGCGCTCCCACTCGGTAGAGGTTCTGCCAGAGTTCGTCGTGTGGTTGGCAGAACTAGCCAGCACCCGGCTCCAACTTCCTCGCTCCCTCCTAGGTGAGCTTCCGGCTAGCGCCCCGGGCGGCCTCTGGCTCCAGGCGGACGGTTGTTGCAGCCGAGCCTCCTGGGCTTCGCTGAAGGTCTCTGCAGCCGGGAGCCTGGCCCTGACCCGCGGCTCGCAAACGTTTGCCCGCGCGCGTGGTCTGAGCCGGCGGTGCACCCTGCACTTCAAGTTTGACGGCGATGCCACCCTCTACATGAGGGTGTTCGAGGAAGATGGTCGCCACGCTGGGTGCTGCCCTGAGAACGACGATCGCGGCCATGGATCCAGTCCCAGTGATGATGAAGACGATAGCACGCGCGTCGTCGGCGGCGCTCGTGGTTCATCGAGCTTCGACGACTCTTCTTCAGGAAGCGGCTCCTCCAGCGGTGGGCGCGATCAGCCTCCGCGCCGCCGCGCCCGCCTGGAGGGAGGTAGCGGGTCCGCCCGCCATCGCGCCTTGGTGAAGCGCGAGATGGAGTCGTCCTGAGCTCCGGAGGCAGTTTGAGTCTCCACCGCGGGTTGGTATCGGGCGAGCTGCGCCTGTTTTGTTCTTTTTTTTTTCTTTTCCTGCGCAAAGAGACAGCAGTGTAGGGCCCCGCGAGGGTGTGCTTGGACTATTGCTGTTAATTATCGTACTGCTTCCGCTGTTCCGGTATTGTGCCTTTGTGTCGCGCGCCTGCGCTTAGAAATTACTTAGCTCGGGGGAGGCCGGTCGTGACCTTTGCTTCCCGAGGCCGAGGCCTCGTCGAATGCTTTGAGCCCTGCGAGGGTTAGTCTGAAGAGGTAGCTCCCGACCTCAGCTGCAGAGACGACCGACCAAGGTCCTGTGTTCGTGTTGCGGTGCCCGTGGGGCACGGACTAGATGGGTGCTCCTGTAGTGGACCCGGGTAGGAAAGCCTCGAACGATAAGGGCGGAAAACACTTGCGAGGGTGCCCGCATTACTCCCTCGCGAGACTTGCGCGAGAGAAATCGGGGTAGGAGAATGAAAAAGGCAAAGAGTCACAAGCCAACTACAGAAAGCAAATGAAAAAAGCCGCGTCCGGCACCTAATCTAGTCTTCGATGTCTTCTCACCAGCGCAGAGCTAAGTGCTGCCACTGGGCGTGGGAGGGAGCCCCAGGGCCTGAGGCCGGCGCTCCTGAGACTCCGGGGCGTGTACAACCCCAACTCATTATTACGTGAGAGTGTCACGGGCGGCGAGCTTCACAGGCATTGGCCTTCTTCACAGGCTCCGGGCCTTTCTCGGGAAGATAAACTTCACAGGCGTTTGCCTTCTTCACAGGCTCTGGGCCTTTTCCAAAACGCGACAGCTTCACAGGCGTTCGCCTTCTTCACAGGCTCTGGGCCTTTCCCAAAATGCAACAGCTTCACAGGCATTCGCCTTCTTCACAGGCTCTGGGCCTTTTCCAAAACGCAACAGCTTCACATGCGTTCGCCTTCTTCACAGGCTCTGGGCCTTTTCCAAAACGCAATAGCTTCACAGGCGTTCACCTTCTTCACAGGCTCTGGGACTTTTCAAGGGTAAAATCTCCGGAGGTGCTGGATGTTCCACGCGTTCTGGACGGGTACCCCCTCCTGAGTCTCCAAGCGCGCGGAGCCGGGCCTGGAAACATGAACAACCTTGAACGGGCCCTCCCACATGGGAGAGAGCTTATGCAGTCCCTCCCTGGAGAGAACCCGCCTGAGCACGAGGTCCCCTACCTCGAGAGTTCTGGGGCGGATGTTGCGGCAGTGGTATCGCCGCAGCGCTTGTTGGTATCTTGCTGCTCGGAGCGCAGCTTCCCGGTGACGCTCCTCCCCCAACACGAGGTCCGTGCCCCGCATGGCGTCCTGCTGCGCCTCGTCGAACGCCAGGACCCGTGCGGAGCGACGTCTGACCTCGTGAGGGAGGACCGCTTCAGCTCCATAGACCAGGAAGAATGGGGTCTCGCCAGTTGGCTTGGTCGCGGTCGTGCGGATGGACCACAACACGGACTGAAGCTCGTCGTACCAACCTCGGCCGCAGGCCTCCAACTTCTTCTTGAATGTCCTGGTCTTGAGGCCTCTCGGGACCTCCACGTTGGCCCGCTCGGCCTGACCGTTGCTCCGGGGGTGCGCCACTAAAGCATAGCATATCTGCGTTCCAAGGTTAGCACAGTATGTTTTGAAGAGGTTACTGGTGAACTGGGAACCGTTGTCGGTGATGATGCGGTTTGGCACCCCGAACCGGCTCACGATGCCCTTGATGAACTTGACCGCAGAACCTGCGGGGATGGTGCGGACAGCTTCCACTTCAGCCCACTTAGTGAACTTGTCCACGGCGAGTAGAGGTAGCGATAGCCCCCTGGCGCCCGAGGAAATGGGCCCAGGATATCGAGCCCCCAGTCTGCGAATGGCCATGAGAGGGGTATAGTTTGCAGACCTCCAGCCGGCTGATGGATCTGCTTGGCATGGAATTGGCAGGCCTCGCAAGCCTTCACCAGTTCGACGGCATCACTAAGCGCAGTGGGCCAATAGAATCCGCTGCGGAACGCCTTGCCAATGAGGGTCCACGATGATTAATGATGCCCACAGTCTCTACCGTGTATATCCGCCAGCAGCTCCTTCCCTTGATCCCTGGAGATGCAGCACAGAGACACATCATTCGGTTGCCTCCGGTAGAGCTCTCCATCCCTGATGCGGTATGTTGTGGCCTGCCGCGCCACGCGCTCCGCTTCCTTCTCCTTCTCTCGCAAGGTCCCTTGTGTCAAATAGCTCCGGAGCTCCGTGATCCAGCACCCCTCCTGAGGCTCCATCGTCAAGAGCAGACGCGCCCCTGAGGCCGGGCTGCAGACCGGGGCTCCCGAGGCTGGCGGCTAGGGGAGCTCCTCCCGAGGCTGCACCGCACTTGACAGTGATGGCATGGCCGAGGGCTTGAAGAGTCGCTCCTCGAAGATGCTAGGCTCCTAAGGTAGCCGCCTGGATGCTCGTTTGGTGATGTCGTCGGCCTCCTGATTGGTGCCACGGGGCACATGCTGCAACTCTAGCCCCCAGAACTGCTTCTCCATCCTGCGGACCTCCGCAAGGTAGGCTTCCATGTGCTCATCCCTCTGCTCGTATACTTTGTTGGAGAAGTTGACGAGGAGTTGTCAATCGCCCTTGATGGTAAGGCGCTTCACTCCTAGGGCGGCCGCGGCCTTCAGGCCTACTATTAGGCATTCATATTCTGCTATGTTGTTGGAGACCTTTTCTCCGTGCTGGAAATAGAGCTGCACGACGTAGTAGAGCTTGTCTTGAGTAGGAGATATAAGCACCGCACCAGCCCCCGCGCCGTGCCTGGAGAACGCCCCGTCGAAGTACATTACGCAACCGTCCGGCGCCTCGCTTCCCGGGGAGAGGGATCGATCCTCATCAGCCTTGAGGCCCGGCGCCTCCGTCCACTCTGCCAAAAAATCTGCCAAGGCGGCCCCCTTGATGACTCTGGTTGTGCTGAATTCGAGCTGAAATGCTTGCAGTTCAATGTTCCACTCAGCAACTCTTCCAGCTGAGTTAGGGCTCCTGAGCACCCTTTCCAAAGGGTACGCTGAGACAACCTTGATGGGGTGGCCCTGAAAATAATGCCGCAGCTTGCGCGAGGCCACCAATAGCGCGATGAGAAGTTTCTGAGGCATGGGGTACCGCGCCCTTGCGTCCCGCAACACTGTGCTAACGAAGTACACATGATGTTCAACGAGGTTGGGAATGCTGGTGTCGATGGCGCCCTCCGAAGAACGTGGCCCCTCCTGGGATAGGGGAGCCCCCAGCGGCTGGTCGCTAGGGGGAGGGGTTTCCGCTATCCCGAGTGTGTTCCCCAGTGGCGGCTGATCCTTCTTGGCTGTGGCTGTGGTCTCTGTGGGTCTTCCTTGTTCATGCTTCGCCTCGACCCGGGCAGATGCCGTGGCTTTGTTACGACGCTCCTCCCTAACCGCCACAAGGGCTGCGCTGGCGGAGTAGGGAGTGGCTGCAAGGTAGAGCACCAGGGGTTCCTGAGGGCGTGGGGCCACCATTACCGGAGGGCTGGTTAGGTACCTCTTGAGATCTTGGAACGCCTTGTCGTCCTCTTCAGTCCATTCAAAGGGTCCCTTTTTCTTCATTAGCTAGAAGAAAGGCAGCGCTCGCTCCCCCAACTTGGAGATGAAGCGTCCTAGTGCTGTCACGCGCCCAGTGAGCTTCTGCATTTCTCTGAGGGTCTTTGGCGGGCTCATGTCCTCGACCGTCTTGACCTTTTCTGGGTTAGCCTCGATGCCTCGGTGGGACACGAGGAAGCCCAAGAGCTTTCCTGAGGGGACCCCAAACACACACTTCTCTGGGTTGAGCCGCAGGCTCACAGCGTTGAGGCTTGCGAAGGTTTCCTCCAGGTCTTGTATCAGGGTCTCAGCCTTGCGAGACTTCACCACAATATCATCGACGTAAGCCTCAATGTTCTTACCGAGCTACGGGCCCAAGGTGATGTGCATCAGCCACTGAAATGTCGCCCCTGCATTGCGCAGCCCGAACGACATGCATGTGTAGCAGTACACCCCACACGGGGTTTGAAAAGCCGTTTTCTCCACATCTTCTACCGCCATCTTGATCTGGTGATACCCAGAGAAGGCATCCAAGAAACATAACAGGTCGCACTCGGCGGTGGAGCCGATGATCTGATCGATGCGGGGGAGTGGAAACGGATCTTGCGGGCAGGCTTTGTTGAGGTTGCTGAAGTCGACACACATACGTTCCTTCCCCCCTTTCTTTGGCACGATGACTGGGTTGGCTAACCAATCCGGGTATCGGACCTCGCGAATGACCCCTGCAGCTTCCAACTTGCGGATCTCTTGGACGATGAAAGCCTGCTTTTCCGTGGACTGCCGCCTTGCTTTCTGCTTCACGGGGCGGACATTGGGGCACACGTCGAGGTGGTGCTCGATTACGCCTCTAGGGATCCCCGCCAGCTGATCGGGCTCCCATGCAAATACCTTCTTGTTCGCGCGCAGGAACTTGACCAGGGCCTCCTCCTGCTCGGGCTCGAGGTTGGCACCTATGGTGAAGGTGGCGTCAGTGGATCTGTCCTCGTCAACCAGCATCTGCTTGGTTTCTGCCTTGTCTTGGGTGAATAACTGCTTCTTCTTGGCCGGCGCAGCCCCCTTGGGCTCAGGGGCGTCTGAGTCGGCAGGCTACACCAACACCGCCGCCTTGAAGGCGAGCTTGAGCACTTGCAACGCATCCCCGGTGTCTCCGCACACGGTGAGGACGCCGCTGCTCCTAGGCATTTTCATGAGGTTGTACGCCGGGTGAGTCGCGACCATGAATCGGGCCAGCGCTGGGTAGCCGAGGATGGCGTTGTATGGGAGGCTGATGGGGGCGATGTCGAAGTCGATTAGCTCCATGCGGAAGTTGTCGTAGGTGCCGAAGGTTACCGGGAGACAGATCTGCCCCAGGGAGCTGGAGGACCCGCCCCCGATGCACAAGAAGGGCCGGCTGGGCCGAAGCCGCTCCGGTGGTATGTGGAGGAGGCTGAAGGCTTCAATCGAGAGCACGCTGAGGCCCGAGCCGCCGTCGATGAGAGTCCTGGTGACGCCCACCTGGCAGATGGTGGGGGTGCACAACATCGGGAGCGCGCCCGAGCAGGCTGAGTTAGAGGGGTGGTCCTCCGAGGTGAAGGCCAGATCGGCCTTGGGCGCCGACCGACCTGAGGGAGCCCCCTGCCGCATGGAGGTAGCGCCGACCTGGTGGATGAATGGCTTGACGTGGCGGCCCGAAGGTGGCGCCTGCGAGCCGCCCAGGAGGGCCGCGATGACCGGGGGCGCCGGTGCAGCGTGCTGGGTGAGGAAGAGGTTGCGCAGCTCTTCCCAAGGGGCCACAGAAGCCGCCCGTAACTTTTCCGGCCACCGCACCTGTCGCAAGGCTGGGGCCAAGGCTCAGAGCCCCCTGGCCCCTGCGCTCGTGCTAACGTCCAGAGCGGGCGGCGTGCCGCTCATCACAGGGCGAGTCGTGGTGTCGACAGAGAGCGGGTCGGCGGAAGGAAAAGCTCTGGCGCACCCCTACCTGGCGCGCCAAATGTCGGATTTCGGGTTCCGGCAGACCCTCTAGATTCGAACACTGGGGTGCGCGCAGAGATTTCGCCCTCTCCTACCTGCACCTCACCGCCTCGCTATGATCTAAGCTACAAAAGGAACAACACAAGAGACACAGAGTTTATACTGGTTCAGGCCACCATTGTGGTGTAATACCCTACTCTAGTGTGTGGTGTGGTGGATTGCCTCTTGGGCTGGTGATGAACAATACAAGGAAGAACAGCCTCGCGAGGGTCTGTTCTTGGCTGGTGCGATGAACTACTAGGGGGAGTTTAGTCGCTCTCTCGATGCCTCTACCCTGGGGGTGGCTAGTCCTATTTATATGCAAAGGCCCTAGGCCTCTTCCCAAATATTGAGCGGGAAGGGCGCCAGCAATTGGCCATTTTGAAGGGGAACATCTAGTACACTTATCCTGACTAAAGTTGGTCCTTGCCCGCCAAAAGGCTCTAACGATGACGCCTTCCTGGGCTCCATGATGACTTCCTTCCTGCCGTTGCGACGGTCTTGGTCTTGTTGCACCGAAATGGGTGCCTTTGCTTGATGCTCTCGCCTGCGCTTGCTCCCTTTGCACCAAAGAGGAAAGGGAGGACACTGCGCGGGCTGGCGCCCACCTGGCGCTCTTGGTTGTCATGGCTTGCGTCATGGGCACCTTGTGAGGTACCCCGCCTTGATTTCTCCGCCTCCTCGCGAGCCAGCCTGACGAGGCCGTGCCTGAGGAAGCTTCCTGTCGTCCTCCCCGCGAGGCTTGGCCCCTCGTGAGGGTCTTGAGCTCGTGCCGATGAAGATGGGTAGTGCTGGGCCGCCCCTTGAGCCACGCCGCAGGCCGCAGGCAGGCAAGTCTGGGGACCCCCGTTCCCAGAACGCCGACAAACCCGAATAGGCGATAAACCTGGACGAGAGATTTGTGTGGTTAGTCAGGTCGTGGCCGACACCCTCGCTGGGCTTCCGCTTTAAGGTTGTCGAGTACATGTCGTGTAAACGGCGATAGAGTGTCAACTTTAGGAAGTAATGATCCCACTAGTTTGGAGGATGTTGAATATTATTGTGATAATTATGAAAGTGGATTTGGAGAGGTCATGACTTTACTTAGTGATGAATCCACTATTTTGGAAGAGGTTCCAATTGATTATGAGAATAAAGTTGCTATCTATGATGATTATTGTGATGACTTGTATGCTATTAAGAATAATTATAACCATGAAACTTGTCATCATGATTTTAGTTTTCAATTGGATTATGCCTCACATGATAGTTATTTTGTTGAGTTTGCTCCCACTATTATTCATGAGAAGGAATTTGCATATGTGGAGAGTAGTAAAATTTCAATGCAAGTAGATCATGAAAAGAATGCTTTAGGTGCTGGTTACATTGTTGAATTCATTCATGATGCTACTGAAAATTATTATGAGAGAGGAACATATGCTTGTAGGAATTGCAATAATATCAAGTTTCCTCTCTATGTGTTAAATTTTTTGAAGCTATGCTTGTTTTGCATTCCAATGCTAGTTGATTATTGTTCCCATAAGTTGTTTGCTCACAAAATCCCATGCATAGTAAGTGGGTTAGGCTTAAATGTGCTAGTCATATTCTTCGTGATGCTCTCTTTATGTTTCAATTCTTATCTTTTATGTGAGCATCATTGAAATCATCATGCCTAGCTAAAAAGGCATTAAAGAAAAGCGCTTGTTGGGAGACAACCCAATATTTACCCTTACTTTTTTTGTGTGTACACATGATTATGCTACTGTATTAATCATGTTTTATAGCTTTTGTTTCAATAAAGTGCCAAGTAGAGCCTTTGGGAAGACTTGGGTGAAGTCTTTATGATCTTGTAAAAAACAGAAACTTTAGCACTCACGAGATTAGATGCCATATTTTACAGAAGAGTGCTTTTAGGTTGATTCTTTTTTCAGATGATTAATAGACAAATTCCTCATTTCCACCAATTTATTTCAGAATTTTTGGAGTTCCATAAGTATACGTTTGATACAGATTACTACAGACTGTTCTGTTTTTGACAGATTCTGTTTTCATTGTGTTGTTTGCTTATTTTGACGAATCTATGAGTAGTATTGGAGAGCATGAACCATAGAGAAGTTGGAATACAGTAGGTTTTACACCAATATGAATTTAGAATGAGTTCATTACAGTACCTTAAAGTGGTGATTTATTCTCTTATACTAACGGAGCTTACGAGTTTTGTTTTGAGTTTTGTGTGGTTGAAGTTTTCAAGTTTTGGGTAAAGATTCGATGGACTATGGAATAAGGAGTGGTAAGAGCCTAAGCTTGGGATGCCCAAGGCACCCCAAGGTAATATTCAAGGACAACCAAGAGCCTAAGCTTGGGGATTCCCCGGATGACATCCCCTCTTTCGTCTTCGTTCATCGGTAACTTTACTTGGAGCTATATTTTTATTCACCACATGATATGTGTTTTGCTTGGAGCGTCATTTTATTTGGTTAGTATTTGCTTGCTGTTATCTATAATAATGTTTTTCGTCTATATTTTCAATAAAAATGTGAAGGATAGCCTTTACCATGCTTATCTTGCAAGTATATATGTTGCTGTTTGAAAACAGAAAGTTTACCGCTGTTGCAAAAATTCCCTAGAAAAGTCAGAGAGTGATATAATGTTGAATCTTTTTGCATAATGAGATCTGATAAATCTTCTACAGCATAGTATTTTTATTATAATTTTTGGAGTTAGGGAAGTATGATGAATCTTGCGTTCTTTACAGACTATACTGTTTTGGCAGATTGCTGTTATGTTTACATTGTTTGCCTATGTTTGCTTGTTTAATGATTCTATTTGAGGATAGGAGTATTAAATATGTAGAGACATTTAGTATTCAATGTTTAGTAATAATGTTAGTAATTTGTTACAGTAGAAGATGATGAGGTTTTTGCATTGTTTTATACTAACTTATCTCATGAGTTCTTGTTGAGTTTGGTGTGGATGAAGCTTTCGAGATTTAGGAAACCGTGACATAAAAGGAATTAAGGAGACACAAAAGCTCAAGCTTGGGGATGCCCAAGGCACCCCAAGATAATATTTCAAGAAGTCTCAAGCATCTAAGCTTGGGGATGCCCCGTTAGGCATCCCACCTTTCTTCTTCAACAACTATCGGTTAGTATCGGTTGAACCTAAGTTTTTGCTTCTTCACATGAGTTGTGCTATCCTTGCAATGCCATTTTGTTTTGCTTTGCTTGCTGTTTGAATACAATACCAAGATCTGAAATTCTTTAATGAGAGAGAGTCTTCACATAGTTACATAATTATTTAGCTACTCATTGATCTTCACTTATACCTTTTTGGAGTAGTTTGTCATTTACTCATGTGCTTCATTTATATCCTATCAGTAAATGGTTGAATGAGTTGAATGTCATAGATCTGAAATTATATATGTTTCATTTGCTTACTCCATGTGGAGTAATGACTTCACATCTAAGAAGTAGAGGTTGTAAATTTATTGAAGGTTAGCAAGCATTGTATTGGTCACTTGAACAATTCATGAACGAATATTGAAGGAAGAGAGATTTCACATATAAATATATTATCATGGATATCTTTTATAATTGTGAGCACTCATTAAGTATGACATGCTAAAGAGTTGATGTTGGACAAGGAAGACAATGTAATGGGTTATGTTTTCTCACATATCAGTTAAAGTATATTGTCATGGATCATTCAAACATTTTGAGCTTGCCTTTCCCCCTCATGATATTCAAAATTCCTTGCACCAAGTAGAGATACTACTTGTGCTTCCAAATATCCTTAAACCCAGGTTTGCCATGAGAGTCCACCATATCTACCTATGGATTGAGTAAGATCCTTCAAGTAAGTTGTCATCGGTGCAAGCAATAAAAATTGCTCTCTAAATATGCATGACTTATTAGTGAGGAGAAAATAAGCTTTGTACGATCTTGTTATGGAAGCAATAAAAGCGACGAACTGCATAATAAAGGTCCATATACAAGGGGCAATATAAAGTGACATTCTTTCGCATTAATATTTTGTGTATCCAACCCGAAAAGCTCATGACAACCTCTGCTTCCCTCTGCGAAGGGCCTATCTTTTACCTTATGTCTTTTACTTTATGCAAGAATCAAGGTGATCTTCACCTTTCCCTTTTTCATTTTATCCTTTGGCAAGCACTTTGTGTTGGGGTGATCCTGATATATATATCCAATTGGATGTAAGTTAGCATGAACTATTATTGTTGACATCACCCAAAGGTGAATACATTTGGAGGCAACACTATAAGCCCCTATCTTTCTCAGTGTCCGATTAAAACTCCATAACCACAAGTATTGCGTGAGTGTTAGCAATTGTAGAAGACTATATGATAGTTGAGTATGTGAAGTTTGCTAAATTAAAGCTCTGACATAGACCCTTCCTGAAAATTAGATGAATTGTAATTATTTGATGACTAAGAATGAAGTTTTCTAGTTTTCAAGAAAGTTTATGGTCTATGCTTTAACATGTGAATAGCTTGTTACTTGATCATGAAAAGTTTTATGAGATGAACTACTGTTATGACATATAAACATGCTAGAAAAGGTGATTGAAATTATCATTGATCAAACTTGTGCACCTTCTAGCATTCACACTTCATAAATTCTTTATTTTATCATTTACCTACTCGAGGATGAGCAGGAATTAAGCTTGGAGATGCTGATACGTCTCCAATGTATCTATAATTTATGAAGCATTCATGCTATTTTTTTATCCGTTTTGAATGATTACGGGCTTTATTATACACTTTTATATTACTTTTGGAACTAACCTATTAACCGGGGGCCCAACCCATATTGTTGTTTTATTGCCTGTTTCAGTATTTCGAAGAAAAGGAATATCAAACGGAGTCCAAATGGAATGAAACCTTCGGGAGCGTGATTTTTGGGAAGAATATGATCCGGGAGACTTGGAGTTCACGTCAGAAGAGCCTCAAGGAGGCCAGGAGATAGAAGGGTGCGCCCACCCCTCCTGGGTGCGCCCCTGTCTCCTGGGCCCCTCGAGCACCCCCCTGACCGACTTCTTTCGCCTATATAAGTCCACGTACCCTAAAACATCAACAACGAAGATAGATAGGGAGTTCCGCTGCCGCAAGCCTCTGTAGCCACCAAAAACCTCTCGGGAGCCCATTCCGGCACCCTGCCGGAGGGGGGATCCCTCACCGGTGGCCATCTTCATCATCCCGGCGCTCTCCATGATGAGTAGGGAGTAGTTCACCCTCCGGGCTGAGGGTATGTACCAGTAGCTATGTGTTTGATCTCTCTCTCTCTCTCGTGTTCTTGATTTGGCACGATCTTGATGTATTGCGAGCTTTGCTATTATAGTTGGATCTTATGATGTTTCTCTCCCTATACTCTCTTGTAATGGATTGAGTTTTCCCTTTGAAGTTATCTTGTCGGATTGAGTCTTTAATGATTTGAGAACACTTGATGTGCGTCTTGCCGTGCTTATCTGTGGGGACAATGGGATATCATGTGCCACTTGATGTATGTTTTGTTGACCAACTTGCGGGTTCTGCCCATGAACCTATGCATAGGGGTTGGCACACGCTTTCGTCTTGACTCTCCGGTAGAAACTTTGGGGCACTCTTTGAAGTACTTTGTGTTGGTTGAACAGATGAATCTGAGATTGTGTGATGCATATCGTATAATCATGCCCACGGATACTTGAGGTGACAATGGAGTATCTAGGTGACATTAGGGTTTTGGTTGATTTGTGTCTTAAGGTGTTATTCTAGTACGAACTCTTGAATAGATTGATCCGAAAGAATAACTTTGAGGTGGTTTCGTACCCTACCATAATCTCTTTGTTTGTTCTCCGCTATTAGTGGCTTTGGAGTGACTCTTTGTTGCATGTTGAGGGATATTTATGTGATCCAATTATGTTATTATTGTTGAGAGAACTTGCACTAGTGAAAGTATGAACCTTAGGCCTTGTTTCCTATCATTGCAATATCGTTTACACTCACTTTATAATTAGTTACCTTGCTGTTTTTATAATTTTAGATTATAAAAACCTTTATCTACCATCCATATTGCACTTGTATCGCCATCTCTTCGCCGAACTAGTGCACCTATACAATCTACAATTGTATTGGGTGTGTTGGGGACACGAGAGACTCTTTGTTATTTGGTTGCCGGGTTGTTTGAGAGAGACTATCTTCATCCTACGCCTCCCACGGATTGATAAACCTTAGGTCATCCACTTGAGGGAAATTTGCTACTGTCCTACAAACCTCTGCACTTGGAGGCCCAACAACGTCTACAAGAAGAAGGTTGTGTAGTAGACATCAATACTCCATTGTCACCTCAAGTATCCGTGGGCATGATTATACGATATACATCACACAATCTCAGATTCATCTATTCAACCAACACAAAGAACTTCAAAGAGTGCCCCAAAGTTTCTACCAGAGAGTCAAGACAAAAACGTGTGCCAACCCCTATGCAGAAGTTCACAAGGTCACTGAACCCGCAAGTTGATCACCAAAACATACATCAAGTGAATCATGTGAATATCCCATTGTCACCATAGATAAGCACAGCAAGACATACATAAAGTGTTCTCAAATCCTTAAAGACAAAATCTGATAAGATAACTTCAAAGGGAAAACTCGATCCATTACAAGAGAGTAGAAGGGGAGAAACATCAGAAGATCCAACTATAATCGCAAAGCTCGTGATACATCAAGATCGTGCCAAATCAAGAACATGAGAGAGAGAGAGAGAGAGAGAGATCAAACACATAGCTACTGGTACATACCCTGAGCCCCGAGGGTGAACTACTCCCTCCTTGTCATGGAGATCGCCTGGATGATGCAGATGGCCTCCGGTGAGGGATCCCCCTCCGATAGGGTGCCGGAACAGGGCCCCGATTGGTTTTTGGTAGCTACAGAGGCTTGCGGCGGTAGAACTCCCGATCTATTGTGCTTTTCGATGTTTTCGGGGTATATGGAGATATATAGGTGAAAGAAGTCGGTGTGGGGAGCCACGAGGGGCCCACGAGGGTGGGGGGCGCGCCCAAGGGGGTAGGGCGCAACCTCCTGCCTCGTGGCTTCCTCGAAGCAGCCTTGATGTCTACTCCAAGTCTCCTGGATTGCTTCCGTTCCAAAAATAACTCTCCCGAAGGTTTCATTCCGTTTGGACTCCGTTTGATATTCCTTTTCTGCGAAACACTGAAATAGGCAAAAAAACAGCAATATGGGTGGGCCTCCGATTAATAGGTTAGTCCCAAAAAATAATATAAAAGTGTATAATAAAGCCCATTAAACAACTAAAAAAGATAATATAATAGCATGAATACTTCATAAATTATAAATACGTTGGAGACGTATTAGCATCCCCAAGCTTAATTCCTACTCATCCTCGAGTAGGTAAATGATAAAAGAAAGAATTTATGAAGTGTGAATGCTAGCAGGTGCACAAGTTTGATCAATGATAATTTTGTCACCCTTTCTAGCATAATTATATGTCATAATAATAGCTCATCTCGAAAACTTTTCATGATCAAGTAACAAGCTATTCACATGTTAAAGCGTAGACCATAAACTTCATTCTTAGTCATCAAACAATTGCAATTCATCTTATTTTCAGGAAGGGTCTATGTTAGAGCTTTAATTTAGCAAATCCCACATACTCAACTATCATATAGTCTTCCATGATTGCTACCACTCGAAGCATATTTTTAGAACAAATAGCATCCATCGAACACAGAGAAAGATAGGGGCTTAAAGTTTTGCCTCCCAACTTACTTATCATATAGATAAGTGTCAATCATAATAATTCATCATCAAATATATTTGAATGGCCATATATGCTTAGATCTTTCCCCATCACATGATGCTTGCCAACTAAAGAGTAGATTGGAATGAGAAGGAATACTAATGACTCTTGCATAAAAGTAAAAGATAGGCCCTTCGCAGAGGGAAGCAGGGATTTGTAGAGGTGCCAAAGCTCAATTTTGAAATAGAGATAAATAATTTTGAGAGGTATGCTTTCATTGTCAACATAACAACCAAGAGTTCCCAATATCTTCCATACTACATACATTATAGGCGGTTCCCAAACAGAATGGTAAAGTTTTTACTCCCCCTCCACCAACAATCATCAATCCATGGCTTGCCCGAAACAACGGGTGCCTCCAACTAACATCAATCCTGGGGGAGTTTTTGTTTGCAATTATTTTGATTTGATTTTGATCTTTTGATCATGGGACCGGGCATCCCAGTTACCGGCCATTTTTCTCATGAATGATGAGCAAAGTCCACTCATTGTGAGAATAACCCACCTAGCATGGAAGATACTGACAGCCCCTAGTCGCTACATGAGCAATTCGGGCATACAAAACATACTATTATTTGAAGGTTTAGAGTTTGGTACATGCAAATTTACTTGGAACGGCAGGTAAATACCGCAAATAGGTAGATGTGGTGGACACTCATGGAAGAAACTTGGCTCAAGGTATTTGGATGCACAAGCAGTATTCCCACTTAGTATAGATATTTTGGCTAGCAAATGATTCTAAATAGCAAGCACCACATGTTGGAGGATCTATAACAATATAACTTCTATACAAATATACCCAAGCATAACTCATTACGTTGTCTTCCTTGTCCAATTTCAACTAATTTGCTCAGGTTTGAAAATAATTAATGGGGCTCACAATCATAGAAAATGTCTAGGATATTATATTTATATGTGAAATCTTTCTTCCTTCCATATTCTTTCATGAATTGTTCAAGTAAATATATAATTTCAGATTTATGATATTCAATTCATTCAACCATTTACTCATAGGATATAAGTGAAGCACACGAGTAAATGACAAACTACTCTAAAAAGATATAAGTGAAGATCAATGAGTAGTTAAATAATTATGTAGCTATATGAAGACACTCTCTCATTTAAGAATTTCAGATCTTGGTATTTTATTTAAACAGCAACCAAATCAAAACAAAATGACATTCCAAGGATAGCACACATCATGTGAAGAAGCAAAAACTTAGGTTCAACCGATACTAACCGATAATTATTTGAAGAAGAAAGGTGGGATGCCTACCGGGGCATCCCCAAGCTTAGATGCTTGAGACTTGTTAGAATATTATCTTTGGGTGCCTTGGGCATCCCCAAGCTTGAGCTTTTGTGTCTCCTTAATTCCTCTCATATCACGGTTTTCCTAAATCTCAAAAACTTCATGCGCACAAAACTCAACAAGAACTCTAGAGATAAGTTAGTATAAAACAATGCAAAAACCTTATCATTTTCTACTGTAACAAATTACTAAATTTTTTATTCAACATTGCATACTAAATGTCTCTGCATATTTAATACTCCTATCCTCAAATAGAATCATTAAACAAGCAAACATATGCAAACAATGCAAACATAACAGCAATCTGCAAAAACAGTATAGTCTGTAAAGAATGCACGATTCATCATACTTCCCTAACTCCAAAAATTATTAGAAAAATACTACGCTGTAGAAGATTTATCAGAGCTCAGTATGCAGAAAGATTCAACATTATATCACTCTCTGACTTTTCTAGGGAATTTTTGCAACAGCGGTAAACTTTCTGTTTTGAAACAGCAACATGTATACTTGCAAAATAAGCATGGTAAAGGCTATCCTTGACATTTTTATTGAAAATATAGATGCAAAACATTATTATAAATAACATGAAGCAATTACTAACAAAATAAAATGACGCTCCAAGCAGAACACATATCATGTGGTAAATAAAAATATAGCTCCAAGTAAAGTTACCGATGAACGAAGACGAAAGAAGGGATGCCTTCCGGGGCATCCCCAAGCTTAGGCTCTTGTTTGTCCTTGAATATTACCTTTGGGTGCCTTGGGAATCCCCAAGATTAGACTCTTGCCACTCCTTATTCCATAGTCCATCGAATCTTTACCCAAAACTTAAAAACTACACAACACGAAACTCAAAACAAAACTCGTAAGCTCCGTTAGTATAAGAAAACAAACCACCACTTTAAGGTACTGTAATGAACTAATTATTCATTTATATTGGTGTTAGACCTACTGTATTCCAACTTATCTATGGTTCATACCCTCCGATACTACTAATAGATTCATCAAATAAGCAAACAACACAATGAAAACAGAATCTGTCAAAAACAGAACAGTCTGTAGTAATATGTATCAAACGTATACTTATGGAACTTCAAAAATTCTAAAATAAATTGGTGTATCTGAGTAATTTGTCTATTAATCATCTGAAAAAATAATAAACCTAAAATCACTCTCCAGTAAAAAATGACAGCTAATCTCGTGAGCGCAAAGTTTCTGTTTTTTACAGCAAGATCATATAGACTTCACCCGAGTCTTCCCAAAGGCTCTACTTGGCACAAACACTAATTAAAACATAAAACCACATCTAACCAGAGGCTAGATGAATTATTTATTACTAAACAGGAGCAAAAATCAAAGGAAAAAAATAAAGTTGGGTTGCCTCCCAACAAGCGCTAACGTTTAACACCCCTAGCTTGGCATGATGATGACAATGCTGCTCACATAAAAGGATAAGAATTGAAACATAAAGAGAGCATCATGAAGAATATGACTAGCACATTTAAGTCTAACCCACTTCCTACGCATAGGGATTTTGCGAGCAAACAACTTATGGGAACAATAATCAACTAGCATAGGAAGGCAAAACAAGCATAACTTAAAAATGTTAAGCACATAGAGAGGAAACTTAATATTATTGCAATTCCTACAAGCATATATTCCTCCCTCATAATAATTTTAAGTAGCACCATGAATGAATTCAACAATATAACGAGTACATGAAGCATTCTTTTCATGATCTACAAGCATAGAATTTTTATTACTCTCCACATAATCGAATTTCTTCTCATGAATAGTAGTGGGAGCAAACTCAATAAAATAACTATCATGTGCGACATAATCCAATTGAAAACTAAAATCATGATGACAAGTTTCATGGTTATCATTATTCTTAATAGCATACAAGTCATCATAATAATCATCACAGACATAAACTTTGTTCTCATAATCAATTGGAACCTCTTCCTTGGATTCATCAATAAATAAGGTCATGACCTCTCCAAATCCAGTTTCATAATTATCACAATAAGATTCAACACCCTCAAAAATAGTGGGATCAATACTACCTAAATTTGACACTCTTCAAAACCCACTTTCATCAATAAAATCTGTTGGGGAACATAGTAATTTCAAAAAAAAATCCTACGCACACGCAAGATCATGGTGATGCATAGCAACGAGAGGGGAGAGTGTTGTCTACATACCCTTGTAGACCGTAAGCGGAAGCGTTAGCACAACGCGGTTGATGTAGTCGTACGTCTTCACGGCCCGACCTATCAAGCACCGAAACTACGACACCTTCGAGTTCTAGCACACGTTCAGCTCGATGACGTCCCTCGAACTCCGATCTAGCCGAGTGTCAAGGGAGAGTTCCGTCAGCACAACGGCGTGGTGACGATCTTGATGTTCTACCGTCGCAGGGCTTCGCCTAAGCACCGCTATGATATTATCGAGGTGGACTATGGTGGAGGGGGGCACCGCACACGGCTAAGAGATCCAAGGGATCAATTGTTGTCTCTTTGGTGCTAGCCCTGCCCCTCTATTTATATGTTGAGCCCCGGGGTCGAAACTTGGAGCAAAAGCCTCCTCACAGTCGGTTTTGCCCGAAAGACAAGAGTCCCACTCGGACTCCAGGACCAAATGCCACAATCCTTGGCGTCTGGCCCAGACGCCATGGGCCTCGGCGTCTGGCCCAGGGCCAGACGCCAGGGTCTCCGGCGTTTGGCCCCCTGGCCTCCGCAAAACTCCTTTTGCACTGACCTAAAACCTCACGGGCTTGACCCCTTGGCCTAACCATATCATCCAATATATGAATCTTTACGTCTCGACCATTTCGAGACTCCTCGTCATATCCCCTATCTCATCCGGGACTCCAAACTCCTTCGGTACATCAAAACATATAAACTCATAATGTAACTGTCATCGAAACCTTAAGCGTGCGGACCCTACGGGTTCGAGAACAATGTAGACATGACCGAAACACGTTTCCGATCAATAATCAATAGCGGAACCTGGATGCTCATATTGGCTCCCACATATTCTACGAAGATCTTTATCGGTCAAACCGCATAACAACATACGTTGTTCCCTTTGTCATCAGTATGTTACTTGCCCGAGATTCGATCGTCGGTATCTCAATACCTAGTTCAATCTCGTTATAGGAAAGTCTGTTTACTCGTTCTGTAATACATCATCCCGCAACTAACTCATTAGTTACAATGCTTGCAAGGCTTATAGTGATGTGCATTACTGAGTGGGCCCAGAGATACCTCTCCGACGATCGGAGTGCAAATCCTAATCTCGAAATACGCCAACCCAACAAGTACCTTCGGAGACACCTGTAGAGCACCTTTATAATCACCCAGTTATGTTGTGACGTTTGGTAGCACACAAAGTGTTCCTCCGGTAAACGGGAGTTGCATAATGTCATAGTCATAGGAATATGTATAAGTCATGAAGAAAGCAATAGCAGAATACTAAATGATCGTGTGCTAAGCTAACGGAATGGGTCATGTCAGTCACATCATTATTCTAATGATGTGATCCCGTTAATCAAATGAAAACTCATGTCTATGGCTAGGAAACATAACCATCTTTGATCAACGAGCTAGTCAAGTAGAGGCATACTAGTGACAATCTGTTTGTCTATGTATTCACACATGTATTATGTTTCCGGTTAATACAATTCTAGCATGAATAATAAACATTTATCATGATATAAGGAAATAAATAATAACTTTATTATTGCCTCTAGGGCATATTTCCTTCATAATAATCATAAATAAGAGGCATGCTTTCATCATAACAAATATTCTCATCAAAACTTGGGGGACAAAAAATATCATCTTCATCAAACATAGCTTCCCCAAGCTTGTGGCTTTGCATATCATTAGCATCATGGGTATTCAAAGAATTCATACTAACAACATTGCAATCATGCTCATCATTCACATATTTAGTGCCAAACATTTTATAGATTTCTTCTTCTAGCACTTGAGCACAATTTTCCTTTCCATCATTTTCATGAAAGATATTAAAAAGATGAAGCATATAAGACAAACTCAATTCCATTTTTTTGTAGTTTTATTTTATAGACTAAACTAGTGATAAAACAAGAAACAAAAAAGATTCGATTGCAAGATCTAAAGATATACCTTCAAGCACTCACCTCCCCAGCAACGGCGCTAGAAAAGAGCTTGATGTCTACTACGCAACATTCTTCTTGTAGACGTTGTTGGGCCTCCAAGTGCAGAGGTTTGTAGGACAGTAGCAAATTTCCCTCAAGTGGATGACCTAAGGTTTATCAATCTGTGGGAGGCATTGGATGAAGATGGTCTCTCTCAAACAACCCTGCAACCAAATAACAAAGAGTCTCTTGTGTCCCAACACACCCAATACAATGGTAAATTATATAGGTGCACTAGTTCGTCGAAGAGATGGTGATACAAGTGCAATATGGATGGTAGATATGAGTATTTGTAATCTGAAATTATAAAAAAAGCACGGTAACAAGTGATAAAAGTGAGCGTAAATGGTATTGCAATGCTAGGAAACAAGGCCTAAGGTTCATACTTTCACTAGTGCAAGTTCTCTCAACAATAATAACATAACTGGATCATATAACTATCTCTCAACATGCAACAAAGAGTCACTCCAAAGTCACTAATAACGGAAAACAAACGAAGAAATTATCGTAGGGTACGAAACCACCTCAAAGTAATCCTTTCTGATCTATCTATTCAAGAGTCCGTAGTAAAATAACATGAAGCTATTCTTTCCATTCGATCTATCATAGAGTTCGTACTAGAATAACACCTTAAGACACAAAATAACCAAAACCCTAATGTCACCTAGATACTCCATTGTCACCTCAAGTATCCGTGGGCATGATTATACGATATGCATCACACAATCTCAGATTCATCTATTCAACCAACACAAAGAACTTCAAAGAGTGCCCCAAAGTTTCTACCGGAGAGTCAAGACAAAAACGTGTGCCAACCCCTATGCATAAGTTCACAAGGTCACTGAACCCGCAAGTTGATCACAAAAACATACATCAAGTGAATCACGTGAATATCCCATTGTCACAACAGATAAGCACGGCAAGACAGACATCAAGTGTTCTCAAATCCTTAAAGACTCAATCCGATAAGATAACTTCAAAGGGAAAACTCAATCCATTACAAGAGAGTAGAGGGGGAGAAACATCATAAGATCCGACTATAATAGCAAAGCTCGCGATACATCAAGATCGTGCCAAATCAAGAACACGAGAGAGAGAGAGAGATCAAACACATAGCTACTGGTACATACCCTCAGCCCCGAGGGTGAACTACTCCCTCCTCGTCATGGAGATTGCCGGGATGATGCAGATGGCCTCCCGTGAGGGATCCCCCCTCCGACAGGGTGCCGGAACAGGGTCCCGATTGATTTTTTGTGGCTACAGAGGCTTGCGGCGGCGGAACTCCCGATCTATTGTGCTTTTCGATGTTTTTGGGGTATATGGAGATATATAGGCGAAAGAAGTCGGTCAGGGGAGACATGAGGGGCCCACGTGGGTGGGGGCGCGTCCAGGGGGGTAGGGCGCGCCCTCTTGCCTTGTGGCTTCCTCGAAGCTGCCCTGACGTCTACTCCAAGTCTCCTGGATTGCTTTTGTTCCAAAAATAACTCTTGCGGAAGTTTCATTCCGTTTGGACTCCGTTTGATATTTCTTTTCTGCGAAACACTGAAATAGAAAAAAAAACAGCAATATGGGCTGGGCCTCCGGTTAATAGGTTAGTCCCAAAAAATAATATAAAAGTGTATAAAAGTTCATTAAACAACTAAAACAGATAATATAATAGCATGAATACTTCATAAATTATAGATATGTTGGATACGTATCAATGTCCCGGTTCTCACGGATGAACTCGATGAGCGCTCTTTCCTATTTTGGATCCATATTAGCACTGATGCTGAACTGTTTGGATGAGTCGCCAGGCACAAAATCGACCAACTTAGTGTCATCTGCCGACTTAAACTTCAACAGGGGGTCATTTTCTGTAGTTGGCTTCTTCAAAGGGGTCATATCCGCTGGGTCAAAATTGTCCTTATAAAACTTCAACTCCGAAGTGGCGCAGGTCGACTCAGCATACGCAGCATCACCTTCTTCACACTCTAGAACAATCTTTCTATCACCATGCACTGTGATGGTGCCCTTATGACCCGACATTTTTAGCTACAAATAAACATAACACGACCGCACCATAAACTTGGTGTAAGCCGGCCACCCAAACAAAGCATGGTACTCGCTTTTGATCTTAACCACTTCAAAGGTTAGTTTCTCAGCTCTGGAATCATGATCATCTCCAAAGGCCACTTCCAGGGTTATCTTACCCACTGGATACACCGACTTACCAGGCACCACCCCATGGAAAACAGTAGAAGATGTTTTAAGATCTTTGTTAGTCAAATTCATACGACGAGAAGTCTCATAGTAAAGGATATTGATACTGCTGCCCCCATCCATGGGCACCTTTGTAAGCATATACCCGCCTACCTGTGGAGCCACCACCAATGCCAACTGACCTGGATTGTCAACCCGGGGCGGGTGATCCTGCCGGCTCCACACAATAGGCTTCTCAGACCACCTCAAATAACGAGGCACTGCCGGCTCAACTGAGTTCATCGCCCGCTTATGGATTTTCTGATCTCGCTTGCACAGGCTTGTGGTGAACACATGATATTGACCACTATTCGGCTACTTTGGATTACTCTGATAACCAGACTACTACTGCTGATTCCCTTGGCCAGATTACTGATTAAAACCACCTTGATTACCTTGGCCTTGAAAACTAGAGCTTGAACTGCCACCTCCAAAATGAGGCTCGTGAGAGCCGGAACCTGAACCACGTGCGGGCCATGATTGTTCTAAAAAATAGAGTTTCTATACTCCCTCATGATGAAGCAATCCTTCAACAGATGACTGGCCGGCTTATCCTAGGTTCCGTGCTTCGGACAAGGCTGATTCATCATGGCCTCAAGGTTTAACTTCGGCCCTCCAAACCTGGGTGCTTGCGCCTTACCCTTATGTCGCTGGTTATTACTCTACTTATTGGTGTTAGCCACGAAGTCTAACCCGTCGTCTGCCTTATGTTTACCATTGCCACCTTGACCCACCGTGTTGTGATGTCCCTTTGCATTGCCACTCTTCTTCCCCTTCCCTGTCTTCTCCTCATCAGACTCAGGGTCTTTAGTTCTATCAGAGTCTGTGTACTTGACGGGAGCCGCCATAAGCTCCCCCATGTCATTGCAATTACGCTTAATTCTCCCCAATTTCTGCTTAAGGGGAAGAAATCGGAAGTTCTTCTCTAACATCAGGGCTGCTGAACCGGCAGTGATACTGTCCGACGAGTGTATAACAACTGAGATCCGATGCACCCAATTGGTTGTTGACTCGCCTTCACCCTGGACACAAGAGTCCAAATCTAGAATCGACATAGGCTGCTTGCATGTGTCTTTGAAATTTTGAATAAATCGCCTTTTCAACTCTGCCCATGACCCACGAGAGTTAACGGGCAGCCCTTTCAACCAAGTATGAGCCGGCCCATCCAACATCATGGTGAAGTACTTAGCACATGTAGCATCACTAACATCCAGCATCTCCATAGCCATCTCATAGCTCTCAATCCAAGCCTCTGGGGACTAATCCGCCGAGTAATTAGGCACCTTACGGGGACCCTTGAAATCCTTCGGCAAGCGCTCATTGCTAGAGCCGACACTAGACACGGCACACCCAAGGTTCTAGAGGTTACTCCAGCCTCGACAGACGCTGACGGATAAACTGGAGATTGCTGTTGAGCCGCCAGCTGAGGCGCCAACTCCGCCTCACGCCACGCTTTGCCCTGGTCCACCAAAGTCTGAGCCTCATTACCAGCGCGCGGCGGGTCAGGCCTACGAGGTTGATTGCGATGCCGCTCACTGCTCGACACGGTCGGTTCATCAATGTGTCTGCTGTAACTCGGGCTCGGACATGGGCTTGAATGAATCCGATCATGACTATATGAATAAGCCGCCTGTTGAGCCACTGCTGACTGAAGAAGTTCCCCGGCTCTCCGTATTTCCATCACCGCAAGCGACTCATCCTGAACCGGGAGAGCCACCAATCGAGTAGCCGCAGCTATCATGTTATCCAAAGGATTAGAAAAATGACCTGGGGGCGTAGGAACATGTTGAGGAGGGGTCAAGTTCAAACGTGGGGGGTCTGCAGGCGCACAGGGCCTCCTGCCCCGGCTACCGTTGCCATTGTTGACCCCGAGATCATCGCTGCTGCAGTTGAAGAATTCTACCCTGGCTGTGTACGGGCCATGAAGATCGCAGCCCGGTGTGGTGGCTCATAGGGGTCTGGAATACTATCACCATCGGAACCGCCCCCAAGCCCACTATCCTGAACCTGATAGATGGAATTGGTCTCGCCAGTTAAGGATTCATCGCCTGAATAGATGACTGTCTCACCACCGGACTTAGATCCTCCTTCCAGATCCACTCCTTGAGTAAAACCAACAAAGACATGCTTCGGGGCGGCTTGAACCTTGGCGGGTCGCGCACGCTGAGCCGTCTCGACGATGTCGGTGCAGGTGTCCGGCTCAGATTCCGACTCACCAATCTTGCCAATGAAGACATGAATTCCTCCGGAGGGGACCCGGTACCCGTACTCGATTGAGCCGGCCTCGGGGCCCCAGCCCTCGTCATCGATGTAGAGCTTGCCGTGACGACTCTTAGTCATCCGACCCACAACATATCCCTTGAGCCCTGTGAAGCTGCCCTTCAAGAACATGAAACCATCATGCGCTGGCCCCATGGTGGCGCCAACTGCCGTGGAATTGTCACGGCAGATGCCCCAGCATAAGGACTTAGGTGGAGCCATCGCAACGTACTTAGCTTGAAGGGGTTAAAACGGGACAAGGGACATGGAGAGTTTACCCAGGTTCGGCACCTCGCCATGAGCTAAAGGCCTACTCCTGCTTTAGGTTGTATTCCTTGGGTTTCAATTACCAGGGAGAGAATACGCTTGACCTAGTTCTCGACCTGTTGTTTCTTGCCCTAACCCGCCACCGGGTCACCGCTTTATATACACAGGCTGATGCCTGGCGGCTTACAGAGTCACGACCAGCTCATACACAATGTGTCCGGCTCGGTGACAGAACTAAACTTTCCTTATCACATAAGTTAAACATATGGCGGCTTATGCCCATGGGCCTCAAGTCTCCTCCGAGTCTTGGGCCTTCAGTAAGCTTGCTTCATGAACCACCATCTTCAACATCTTCTTGGGCCTCCTCATTATGAACCGCCAGTGGCATGGCCCAGCCCCTCCTGGACGGGTCATACCCAATAGTCATATCCCCAACACCCAAAGAGTACTAAGGTGTGATCATGTTTTGCTTGTGAGAGAGGTTTAGTCATGGGTCTGTCACATTCAGATCCGTATGTATTTTGTAAATTTCTATGTCTACAATCTGTATGGAGCTACTCTAGCTAATTGCTCCCACTTTCAATAATGTATCCAAATCGAGACTCAGAGTCATCCGGATCGGTGTCAAAGCTTGCATCGACGTAACTCTTTACGACGAACTCTTTATCACCTCCATAACTGAGAACATTTCCTTAGTCCTTTTTAGGTACCCAAGGATAATTTTGACTACTGTCCAGTGATCTACTCCTGGATCACTATTGTACCCCCTTGCAAAACTCATGGCAAGGCACACAACAGGTATGGTACACAGCATGGCATACTTTATAGAACCTATGTCTGAGGCATGGGGAATGACTTTCATTCTCTCTCTATATTCTGCCATGGTCTGGTTTTGAGTCTTACTCAACTTCACACCTTGTAACACAGGCAAGAACCCTTTCTTTGACTGATCCATTTTGAACTTCTTCAAAACTTTATCAAGGTATGTGCTTTGTGGAAGTTCTATCAAGCGTCTTGATCTATCTCTATAGATCTTGATGCCCAATATATAAGCAGCTTCACCGAGGTCTTTCATTGAAAATTTCTTATTCAAGTATCCTTTTATGTTATCCAGAAATTCTAGAACATTTCCGGTCAACAATGTGTAATCCACATATAATATAAAAAAATGCTACAAAGCTCCCACTCACTTTTTTGTAAATACATGCTTCACCATAAGTCTGTACAAAACCATATGCTTTGATCACCTCATTAAAGCATATATTCCAACTCTGAGATGCTTGCACCAGTCCATAGATGGATCGCTGGAGTTTGCACACTTTGTTAGCACCTTTAGGATCGACAAAACCTTCTGGTTGCATAATATACAACTCTTATTTAAGAAATCCATTAAGGAATGCAGTTTTGACATCCATTTGCCATATTTCATAATTATGAAATGCGACAATTGCTAACATGATTCAGACTGACTTAAGCATCGCTACGGGTGAGAAGGTCTCATCATAGTCAACTCCTTGAACTTGTCGAAAACCTTTTGCAACAAGTCGAGCTTTGTAGATGGTGACATTACCATCAGTGTCTGTCTTCTTCTTGAAGATCCATTTATTCTCAATGGCTTGCCGATCATCAGACAAGTCCACCAAAGTCCACACTTTGTTCTCATACATGGATCCCATCTCAGATTTCATGGCCTCAAGCCATTTAACAGAATCTGGGCTCAACATAGTTACTTCATAGTTCGTAGGTTCGCCTTGGTCTAGTAACATGACTTCTAGAACAGGATTACCCTACCACTCTGGTGCGGATCGTGCTCTGGTTGACCTACGAGGTTCAATAGCAACTTGATCTGAAGTTTCATGATCATTATCATTTGCTTCCCTTCTAGTTGTTGTAGGCATCACTGGAACGGTTTTCTGTGATGTGCTACTTTCCAATTTGAGAGAAGGTACAATTACCTCATCAAGGTCTACTTTCCTCCTACTCACTTCTTTCGAGAGAAACTCCTTCTCTAGAAATGTTCCATTCTTGGCAACAAAGATCTTGCCTTCGGATCTATGGTAGAAGGAGTACCTAATTGTTTCCTTAGGGTATCCTATGAAGACACACTTCTCCGATATGGGTTCAAGCTTATCAGGCTGAAGCCTTTTGACATAAGTATTGCAACCCCAAACTTTAAGAAACGATAGCTTTAGGTTTCTTGCCAAACCACAGTTCATACGGTGTCATCTCAACGGATTTAGACGGTGCCCTATTTAACGTGAATGCGGTTGTCTCTAATGCATAACCTCAAGACGATAGTGGTAAATCGGTAAGAGACATCATAGAATGCACCATATACAATAAAGTACGGTTACGACATTCAGACACACCATTACGCTGTGATGTTCCAGGTGGCGTGAGTTGTGAAACAATTCCACATTGCTTTAAATGGAGGCCAAACTCGTAACTCAAATATTCGCCTCCATGATCAGATCGTAGAAACTTTTATTTTGTTGTTACGATGATTCTCCACTTCACTCTGAAATTCTTTGAACTTTCAAATGTTTCAGAATTGCGTTTCATTAAGTAGATATGCCCACACCTACTCAAATCATCTATGAAGGTCAGAAAATAACGATACCCGCCGCGTGCTTCAACACTCATTGGACCACATACATCGGTACATATTATTTCCAATAAGTTATCAGCTCACTCCATTGTTCCGAAAAACAGACTTTTAGTCATCTTGCCCATGAGGCATGGTTTTCAAGTATCAAATGATTCATAATCAAGTGATTCCAAAAGTCCATCCATATGGAGTTTATTCATGCACTTTACACCAATATTACCTAAACGATAGTGCCACAAGTATGTTGCACTATCATTATCAACTTTGCATCTTTTGCCATGAGTATTATGAATATGTGTATCACTACGATCGAGATTCAATAAACCATTCACATTGGGTGTATGACCATAGAAGGTTTTATTCATGTAAATAGAATAACAATTATTCTCTGAATTAAATGAATAACCCTATTGCAATAAACATGATCCAGTCATATTCATGCTCAACGCAAACACCAAATAAAATTTATTTAGGTTTCAAGACTAACCCCGAAGGTAGAGGGAGTGTGCGATGGTGATCGTATCAACCTTGGAATCATTTCCAACACACATCGTCACCTCTTCCTTAACTAGTCTCTGTTTATTCTGCAACTCCTGTTTCAAGTTACTAATCTTAGTAACTGAACCGGTATCGAATACCCAGGGGCTAATATGAACACTAGTAAGGTACACATCAATAATCAAATATACTTTTGTTCACTCTGCCATCCTTCTTATCCACCAAGTATTTGGGGCAGTTCCACCTCCAGTGACCATTTCCTTTGAAGTAGAAGCACTCACTTTCAAGCTTGGGGTCTAGCTTTGGGCTTATTCATGGGAGTGGCAACTTGCTTGCCATTCTTCTTGAAGTTCCCTTTCTTCCCCTTGCCCTTTTTCTTGAAACTAGTGGTATTGTTAACCATCAATATTTGATGCTCTATCTTGATTTCTACCTTCGTTGATTTCAGCATCGCGAAGAGCTCGGGAATCGTTTTCGTCATCCCTTGCATATTATAGTTCATCATGAAGTTCTAGTAGCTTGCTAACAGTGACTAGAGAACTCTGTCAATCACTATCTTATCTAGAAGATTAACTCCCACTTGATTCAAGCGATTGTAGTACCCAGATATTCTGAGCACATACTCACTGGCTGAGCTATTCTCCTCCATCTTGTAGGCAAAGTAGAGGTCTCATACCTCTCGACACGGACATGAGTCTGAAATACCAATCTCAGCTCTTGGAAAATCTCATATGCTCTGCGGCGCTCAAAACGTTTTTGATGTACGGTTCTAAGCCGTAAAGCATGGTGCACTAAACTATCAAGTAGTCATCATATCAAGCTTGCCAGACATTCATAACGTCTGCATTTGCTCCTGCAATAGGCTTGTCACCTAGCGGTGCATCAATGACATAATTCTTCTGTGCAGCAATGAGGATAATCCTCAGGTCACAGACCTAGTCCGCTTTATTGCTACTATCATCTTTCAACTTAGTATTCTCTATGAACATATCAAAAATAGGGGAGCTATATCGCGAGCTATTGACCTAAAACATAGATATGCAAAACTATAAGACTAAGTTCATGATAAATTAAGTTCAATTTATCAAATTACTTAATAACTCCCACTTAAATAAACATGCCTCAAGTTATCTAAGTGATACATGATCCAAATCAACTAACCCATGTCCGATCATCATGTGAGATGGGGTAGTCATCAATGGTGAACATTTCTATGTTGATCATATCTACTATATGACTCATGTTCGACCTTTCGGTCTCCAGTGTTCCAAGACCATGTCTGTACATGCTAGGCTCGTCAAGTTTAACCCAAGTATTCTGCATGTGCAAAACTGTCTTACACCCGTTGTATGTGAACATAGAGTCTATCACACCTGATCATCACGTGGTGTCTCGAAATGATGAACTGTAGCAATAGTGCATACTGTCGGTGTTCTGGGAACGGGGGTCCCCAGACTTGCCTGCCTGCGACCTGCGGCGTGGCTCAAGGGGCGGCCCAGCACGGCCCATCTTCATCAGCACGAGCTCAAGACCCTCGCGAGGGGCCAAGCCTCGCGGGGTGGATGACAAGAAGCTTCCTCAGGCACGACCTCGTCAGGCTGGCTCGCAAGGAGGCGGAGAGATCAAGGCGGGGTACCTCACGAGGTGCCCATGAAGCAAGCCATGACGACCAAGGGTGCCAGGTGGGCGCCAGCCAGCGCATTGTCCTCCTTTCCTCTTTGGTGCAAAGGGAGCAAGCGCAGGCGAGAGCATCAAGCAAAGGCATCCGTCTCGGTGCAACAATACCAAGACCGTCACAATGGCAGGAAGGAGGTCATTGTGGAGCCCAAGCCGGCATCACCACCAGAGCCTTTGACAGGCGAGGACCAACTTTAGTCAGGATAAGTGTACTAGATGTTCCCCTTCGAAATGGCCAATTGTTGGCGCCCTTCCCGCTCAATATTTGGGAAGAGGCCTAGGGCCTTTGCCTATAAATAGGACTAGCCGCCCACAAGGTAGGGGGAGGAGATTGGAACTAGATCAAGATCATCATCTAGAAACTAGCAGAGAAAGAGCGACTGAACTCCCCCGAGCAGTTCATCGCACCAGCCAAGAACAGACCCTCGCGAGGCTGTTCTTCCTTGTATTGTTCATCATCAGCCCAAGAGGCAATCCACCACACCACAAACTAGAGTAGGGTATTACACCACAATGGTGGCCCGAACTAGTATAAACCCTGCGTCTCTTGTGTTGTTCCTTTCATAGCTTAGATCCTAGCGAGGCGGTGAGGTGCAGGTAGGTAGAGGGCGTAATCTCCGCGCGCACCCCATGTTCGAATCTAGAGGGTCTGCCGGAACCCGAAATCCGACATTTGGCGCGCCAGGTAGGGGTGCGCCGGAATCCACCTTCTGCCGCTTCGCGTCCCGTCGCATCATCGTCATCATGTCCGGCGACCAGGCAGGCAACCCTGATCCCTGGGCGGCCTGGCCCGCCCATGTAGAGCCGCTCGCCCCGGGCAACCCCATGCCCCAGGCAGCTCGCGGTCCGTAGGGCGCAGCGGGCCGCGGGCGGCGCGGACAGGCATCGACAGCTCTCACGCCGTGGCAGGTGCGGTCGGCGGCAAGGGCTTCCAACCACGCTGCGGCAACGACATCGTACACCCGACGGGAGCAGGTGAACTCGAGGGCCGCGCTCACGGTGGCCCGAGAGCTACTGCAATGCAGGTTGATGGAAGGCGGTCGCGACGTGCTGCTAGAGCGGGTGGTAGAGCTCCTGGGCTTCGCCGCCTCGGGGGCTCACCCCTTCTGCACCCAACTCCCACCTCAGGTCCAGGGTGGCCCGCACGGAGGCTCCACGCATGCCCGTGCAGCCCCAGGCAGACTCCAAGGCCACCCCAACGCCGTCCAGGCCGTCAGCACCGGGCCAGCAGCGGCGCTGCCTCCGCCCCTGGCCAGCGAAGGACTCGCCACAACCCACGACCCCAGTGGGCCGCCGCGCTACCACCCCCAGGCGGGCACCTCAAGCAGAACTGCATGGCACACGGACCGCTATGGCGCGGCCTTCGGGATGGCGGCCCCAGAAGAGTATGTGCCCCACATGATGGACCAAGGGCACGCGCATGAGGATGAACAAGGCTCGCTCCTCGGCCCAAGCTGGGGGGACGAGTCACCAGAAGATGAGCTCTTCCAGGAGCCCCGGGAAGGCCCCGTTGGCTACGCTGGAAGCAACGATTATCGGGTACCACTAATTCCTCAGGAGCAGGCATACACTAACCGTGGATCGCAGGAGGTACAGGCCGCCACAACGGGCGGCTGCCCCACTCCCGCAGCTTCCTACCCCTCAGGAGGAGGGCACCGGGGGCTGCAGGAGAGGGGCCAAGATCCGGCATCACCACCGCGACGTTCGGAGCAAGGCGTCCTTAGGAGGTAGGCCCTCTGCTGGGGAGGTGCCTCAGGGCCTGCCCCTGGCAGAGGACCCGTGGTCGTCGGGGGAACCACTGGCGACCGCTCTACCCCATCGGCGGCGTCCTGGTTTCCGGTCGTTGTTGGTGGCACTAGAGTTTGGCGCAAGGCGGGGCCCTCGTCTGGCGATATGAAGGAAGGCCGGTACCTGTGAAGAAGGCCCAGTGCCTGTGAAGCTCGCTGCCCCGTGACACTCTCACGTAATAATGAGTGGGGCTGTACACGCCCCGGAGTCTCAGGGGTGCCGGCCTCAGGCCCTGGGGCTCCCTCCCACACCCAGTGGCAGCACCTAGCTCCGTGCTGGTGAGAAGACGTCCAAGACTAGACTAGGTGTCGGACACGACCTTTTTCTGCTTTCATTGCTTTTCCCTTGGCTGTCGTTTTCCCCGTTGGATTTAAGTTGGATTTGAGCTCGAAGATTTTCGTGTATTCGGGGAAGGGGTGTTTAGTCTCGTTCGAGCAATCTCTCGCGTTCTGGTTACCACTTTGCCTCAGCTGCCTCCCCTCGTGAGCCCCTCGCGAGCCGGGCCAGGCCTAGCTTGCGTGCAGCCCAGACTGCCATCGCCGCGCCCTCTCAGGGGGTTTTCATTACAGGTTCGACGGGCTCACTCAGGAGATGCTCGAGACGCCACAGCCCTCCGCAGGCTAACTCGAGGCCCACGCGGGTCGAAGGTAAACAAGCCAGCCAGCTCGTCGCAAAGTCAGCCGCTTGGCGCAGGCGTACGGGTGATATTGCATCTACTAATACGCTGAATGCAAGTTTTTACATGAGGGGCTGCCCCTCCCAAAATGCTCTTACAACCTTCAGGGCAAGGCCCGAACTCTATCTGCGCAGGGTAAGGAAGCAGGGACAACACGCGGTCAGTCGGATAAATCCCCCAATGCATCCTCAGGGGCACCTCCTAAATCATCGCTGGCCTCGCCGTCGCTCTCTGCATCGCCATCAGTGGCGTCAGGGCCGTTCACCACGCCGCTTTCATCAGCAGCCACGACCACGCCGTCGTTATCAGAAGCGAAGACCCTAACAAGGGCATCCACGTTGTCTTCCACCCAGCGCGCCAGGTCGCCCCGGACGGCCTGGGGTACTGGGGCGATGACGGCGTCAAAGTCAAAGTTGGGGTCCATGTTCCGAAGGTGGCTGAAGACACGAGAAAAGGCGCGCCCGAGCATGGCGCGGCTCCTCTCCTCTACCAGCCTGTTGGCTCCGACCAACCGCGCCTCCAGCTGCATCACCACGT
>NC_057795.1:174657277-174658015 GCF_018294505.1 Triticum aestivum
GGTGAAGAACTAAAGATTGCCAGCATAGTTGACTGCGTGGGGCTCGTCAACGGCCACCTCGCAGATGTTACCCAAGGCTGTGTTGGCTCTCTCCCGGAGTGTGGTGAGCATGGGGCCGTGCTCGTGCTCCAGGATCCGCCGCTAGCGTATCTCGTTCTTGTTCTGCCGCGCAACGGCCTCAGCCTCGTCCACCCGCTGGTGTAGAAGAAGCGCCTCGGTGCGGGAGGTAGTCAGCTCCTCCCGCGCCACGCCAAGGGTGGCCTGGGAAGCATCGGCCCGCCGCGTCACTTCCTCCAGCTTGGCCCTCAGGGCGGCGGTCCTGCCTTCAGCCTCGACCCGGATCAACCCCAGCCTCTCCTCGAACTCGCGCTCGAGGTTCAAGCGGGCCATCGCCACCCTGCGTTCAACCTCTTTCAGGAGTTCCCATGCCGGCTCCTCTGCCGCCTCATGCCGCCGGTCAGCCTCTCGGGTCTCCTCGATGGCCCGGGAACGGGCCTCCCGAGAGACCGCCAGCAACAGCTCGGCCTCCTTGTTGTCGAGGTCATGCTGGTGGCGCGCAAGGGTAACAGACGCCTTCAGCTTGCGCCTCTCTTCAGCCAGGCGCATGCCCTCAGCCTTAAGGTGTGCATCTTCATCAGCATGCTCTTCACCAAGCCGGCTCACCGCGTCAGCCACCCTCTCGAGAAACCCTTGGCGAAGAATGCGACGCCTCCGGGCGTGCTCGAGCACGTCCTCCGC
>NC_057795.1:174658331-174663973 GCF_018294505.1 Triticum aestivum
CCGTCATCCGCCCCAAGTAAGCGCGGGGGGCCACGAATCAGCACTCCCCATCTAGGCAGGGGGCCGGGGGCTGGCGCCCTCGCGATGGCCGGGCGCGCCTCGCCAGAAGCCCGGCCAGGAGCCAACCCATCCCCAAATGAAGAGCACAGGGCCGACCGCAGCCAATCGCCATCCACGACCAGACGCGAAGCCCAAGGCAGGCTGGCTATACCCGGGAAGGCCCACGAAGGAGGGTCGTGAGGCGCGCAGAGCCGTGATGCACCATAGGATGGCTCATCTCTCCGACTAGCCTCATCGCGTGGGCTCTGTTTGAGCTCAGAGCGCTCGAAGACGGTGGAGGGGGCGGAGCCTGGGGGGATGGCTCCTCAGCCGTCTCCGAGAGCTCGGCAAGAAGGGCCCTGCAGACCAAGGATCAACGAAAGCAACGGGAGGATCAGGAGCTAGGAAAGGGGAAGGCTTACTCATCAATGGAGAAATACTTCCTGCGCTTCAGCAGGCGGCAAGGGTAATCGTCACCCAAGGCCTCCCTTCTCTTCCGGAGAGCCTCGAAGTCTACGCAGAAGCGGCCTAGGAGTTGAGCGGAGGGGTCAGCCTGCGACGAGGAAGAGGCGTCATGGTGCCCAGCGTCAGGGGCGTCGTCCTGATGCACGCCGCTGGTCGCCTCGCCAAGAAGGGTAGCTGGGGCCCCAGGGGCCTCAACCACGGGCTCCGCAGGCACCGGCTCAACGCCTTCAACCGCAGTAGTACGGGCCTCATGAGTTGCCCCCTCAGGAGTGCCGCCTGGCGTCGTCACCCCGGCAGGGGCCCCCTCAGCCTCCAGCGGCCCATGCCTCCCTGCTCCGCCACTCAAGGAAGGACCGCTGTGGGCGACTGGGAGAGCAGTCACCACCACTGGGTTCTCGTGAGGCCCCGTGAGGCCAGCGGGGCGTAGCCCCCATTCGTCGAATCCGGGCATCTGATTCACAAAGTCGCCCCTGTTCGAGCAAAGGTACAACAAAGCCCCCCCTTGCCGGACGCTGCTGGGGGAAGGGTCCCCCGTCAAGACCAAGAGCACCTTCCTCAGCGCTTCGGGCGTTAGGTCCTCCTCCTGGAGCCTCATGCGATCTTCACGCCCGCTGAAGGCCCACATCTGGCGAGAGTGGCGCTGGAGAGGAGCAATGCGGTGTAGCAGGAACTCCTTCACCATCCTGGGCGCCGTCACGCCGAGCACCCTCAAGAGCGTGAAGCGACGCCAGACAAAGATGAGCCGGGGGCTCGTGAGCGTCTCCTAGCCCCAGCCTAAATTGAGGACAGCGGGCGACGTTGGCTCCGAAAGCAGGGGGCTGGGCACCCCTACATCCACGTACAGCCACCGCTCGCGGAACCCAGGTGCGGATGGAGGAAGGCTGAAATCAATCCCCAAGGCCACTGTTTTTGGTGCGGCAATGAAGCTCACGCACCCCGAGCATTGGGTGGGATCGACGAGGCGCAGAGAGAAGAAGTGGTGCAGCAAGGCAACCGAAGGAGGGATGCCTATCATTGCCTCACAGACAAAGGCGAAGATGGCAAGAAGAGTAATGGATTCAGGACCCAAATGCATCATATGGATCTGGTAATGGGAAAGCACAGCGTTGAAGAAATTGGAAAAGGGGGGAACCAATCCCGCCCACAGGGCGTCAGCAAAGTACCGGACCTCAGTGACTCCTCTGTCGATGGAGAAGTGGGACGCGGGCAGGCCGTCGTCCTCCGGCACTCGTTGAAGATAGTGGCCAGAGCAGAGCTGACCTTGCCCAAGCCTTCTCGGTTGAGTATGATCGACCGATCAACGGCGGGAGCCGCCGCCGACGGCGAGCGAGGCGGAGGCACCGGGTTCTTCCCTTTTCCCTTCTTCATCGAAGCCATGGCAATGGGGAGAGGGAGGATTCGAGATTGGATTGGAAGCAGAGACTGGAGTTCAAGAGGAGGAAGAGCAGGGGACGGTCGAGCAGCGAAAAGAGGAACGATTGTGTGCAACCACGGGTCCGCCTAGCTGGGTGCAAAATAAGAAGGCGTGGGGGAACAGGGCCGCCCACGTCCAAACGACCGCCACGCGGCGCCCGAGGCCGCAGGCTGTTAGGGCCCGCAGCGCTTCGCACTTCCCCCTTCGCTTCTCTGCTCAGCCAAGTCCGAGCGCTCCTTGGGCCCGGGGGCTACTGTTGGTGTTCTGGGAACGGGGGTCCCCAGACTTGCCTGCCTGTGACCTGTGGCGTGGCTCAAGGGGCGGCCCAGCACGACCCACCTTCATCAGCACGAGCTCAAGACCCTCGCGAGGGGCCAAGCCTCTCGGGGTGGACGACAAGAAGCTTCCTCAGGCACGACCTCATCTGGCTGGCTCGCGAGGAGGCGGAGAGATCAAGGCGGGGTACCTCACGAGGTGCCCATGACGCAAGCCATGACGACCGAGGGCCCCAGGCGGGCGCCAGCCCGCGCAGTGTCCTCCTTTCCTCTTTGGTGCAAAGGGAGCAAGCGTAGGCGAGAGCATCGAGCAAAGGCATCCATTTTGGTGCAACAAGACCAAGACCATCGCAACGACAGGAAGGAGGTCATTGTGGAGCCCAAGCCGGCGTCACCACCAGAGCCCTTGACAGGCGAGGATCAACTTTAGTCAGGATAAGTGTACTAGATGTTCCCCTTCGAAATGGCCAATTATTGGCGCCCTTCCCTCTCAATATTTGGGAAGAGGCCCAGGGCCTTTGCCTATAAATAGGACTAGCCACCCACAAGGTAGGGGGAGGAGATTGGAACTAGATCGAGATCATCATCTAGAAACCAGCAGAGAAAGAGCGACGGAACTCCCTCGAGCAGTTCATCACACCAGCCAAGAACAGACCCTCGCGAGGCTGTTCTTCCTTGTATTGTTCATCATCAGCCCAAGAGGCAATCCACCACACCACAAACTAGAGTAGGGTATTACACCACAAAGGTGGCCCGAACTAGTATAAACCCTGTGTCTCTTGTGTTGTTCCTCTCATAGCTTAGATCCTAGCGAGGCGGTGAGGTGCAGGTAGGTAGAGGGTGTAATCTCCGCGCGCACCCCAGTGTTCGAATCTAGAAGGTCTGCCGGAACCCGAAATCTGACACATACTCAGGGAGAACACTTTTATCTTGAAATTAAGTGAAGGGATCATCTTATAATGCTACCTCCATTCTAAGCAAAATAAGATGCATAAAGGATAAACATCACATGCAATCAAAATATGTGACATGATATGGCCATCATCATCTTGTGCTTTTGATCTCCATCTCCAAAGCATCGTCATGATCTCCATCATCACTGGCTCGACACCTTGATCTCCATTGTTGCGTTGTTGTGTCGAGGTTGTCACGCCAACTATTGCTTCCACAATTATCGCTAATGCATGGATAAAGTAAAGCAATTACTTGGGGCTTGCACTTCATACAATAAAGAGACAACCCAAAGGCTCCTGCCGATTGCCGATATTACAAAACATGATCATCTCATACATCAACATATATCACATCATATCTTGACCATATCACATCACAACATGCCCTGCAAAAACAAGTTAGACGTCCTCTACTTTGTTGTTGCAAGTTTTACGTGGCTGCTACAGGCTTCTAGCAAGAACCATTCTTACCTACACATAAAACCACAATGGTGATTCATCAAGTTTGTTGTTTTAACCTTCTTCAAGGACCGGCCATAGTCAAATTCGATTCCACTAAAGTAGGAGAAACAAACACCCGCCAGCCACAGTTATGCAAAACTAGTTGCATGTCAGTCGGTGGAACCAGTCTCATGTGCGTGGACATGTAAGGTTGGTCCAGGCCACTTCATCCCACAATACCGCCGAATCAAAATAAGATGTTGGTGGTAAGCAGTATGACTATCACCACCCACAACTCTTTGTGTTCTACTCATGGATATCATCTACCATGGACCTGGCTCATGATGCCACTGTTGGGAAACATTGCATGGAAAACAAAAAATTCTACGCACACGCAAAATCTATCCATGGAGATGCATAGCAATGAAGGGGGAGAGTGTGTCTACATACCCTCGTAGACCGCAAGCGGAAGCGATTCACAATGCGGTTGATGTAGTCAAACTTTCTTCGTGCTCCAACCGATCTAGTACCGAATGCATGGCAACTCCGTGTTCTGCACACGTTCAGCTCAGTGACGTCCTCCGCATTCTTGATCCCGAAAGTCGGTGAGTTAGTTGATGATTTTCGGCAGCACGACGGCGTGGTGCAGGTGATGGTGATGTGATCTCCGCAGGGCTTTGGGTAAGCACTACAAAAATATGACCGAGGGAGTAAACGGTGGACGGGGGCGCCACACACGGCTAAGAAAATGTTGTGTCCTTGTGTGGCGCCCCCTCCCCCCCCCCCAACACACACACACACACACACACACACACACACATATATATATATATATATATAAGTGGGAGGGGAGGGGAGGTAGCCTAAGGCAGCCAGGGCGCGCCCCAAGGGGCTGGCCGCCGGCCCTAGGGCTCCTGTCCTCCTACGCCCCCATGTCGGGGAAACTGATCCACGAACATCTATGGGGCCGGCGGACCGAGCCCCTTTCGGTTCGGCGGGGGGCGGAGATCACACGAAGAGAAGATCGAGGCGAAGCACACGAGTAGTTTACCCAGCTTCGGAGCTCTCCGGAGAGATAACACTCCTACTGCTGCTTGTTTGATTATCTTGTGTTCTTGCTCCAGAGAGAGAGCGTAGTGTTTTTCTGGGTTCCGAACTAGTCGAACCTCCTCTACATTGCGCATGGGCCTCCTTTTATACGCTAAAGGGGTCACCGAGAGGTGGCAACGCAGAGAAGGGTACAAATGTAAAAAGTGAGGTGGTTGGTACAGTTACTTGTACAGTGCACCCTACCTAACCCTGACGGCAGGGGACAAGGGCATTAAATGCCCGTCTGAGTCGCCCAAACAGTGCAGAAAAGGACCGTTAGGGGCGCCACCGTTCGCCACGATGGCGATCTTGTCAGCTTCGCATGCCACTGCGCACCGCTGGCTGTACAGCCTCCCGCCACGCGCGCCTGGAGAGGCCCCCAGAGCGACACATTGGTGGATGCGCTGGAGCGTGGGCACAGAGTGGCCGCCTGCTACGGCAAGCGCCTTGCCGCTGCTGTTATCTTGTCGGGTCCGGAAGCTTGTCGCTCACCGGGCCTCGAGGTACCTTGGTTGGTCTTCCCGGCAAGCTCCTCTTGCCGGGGCCTTGTTGCCTTGCCGGAGCGCGTGGCGCGTCGCGGCAAGTTCCTTGGAGTGCCTTGGTTGGCCTTCCCGGCAAGCTCCTCTTGCCGGGGACTTGTCTCCTGAGCTTAAATACTTTGTTCTTGAATGGCTCCAAGGGAACCACGGAGGATCTTGGCGTTCGCCCGACAAGCCTTGCCGCGGGGTGCTGCAACTGCCCGTGCACAAGTTCGGGGTACTAGGGTACCCCTATTCTAGTACACCGACAGGAGCCCCCGGGCCTGGGCCAGACACGGTGCCGAGCGCTGTTGGGCCAGGCCCAAGACAGGGCACGGGCACACGTGGACTGGGCCACGCCGAATCTCGCTCCGTATCCACCGCGCTCTCCCCTAACGGCACGCGTTGAATGCGGCGTCGTGGGAGAGATCGTGGGTGGTTCTTTATT
>NC_057795.1:174664159-174665522 GCF_018294505.1 Triticum aestivum
CCCCCCTTCTTCTCGAAGCCGAGAGAGCAGCGCTCCGCCCCCCATTGCCACCAGCATCACCAACGTCGTCGACCTCCCCCACCACCTCCGCCATGGCTTCGAAAGCCGACAAGGGAAAGGGCGTGAAGTCGGCCGAGGCGCAGCGGCTCGCGGCGCTGCGGAAGGAGCGGGCGATCTTCTCCCCCCAGCTCGGCGCGAAGGAGCTGAGGGAGTACTTCTACCTCTTTTGGGCCACGGAGACGCGGGCGCATCTGCGCACGAGGGTACTCCCGGCCGCTGCTTCGGAACTGGCTCCAAATGGGTACCCATTCTTTGCGCTGTTCTTCTATTGCGGGCTCTGCCCGCCCTTCTCAGAGTTCTTCTACGATATCATGAACACCTACGGCCTCCGCCTCCTTGATTTCACCCCCAACGCCGTTCTGACCATGGCAGTTTTCGCACATTTGTGCGAAAACTTTGTCGGAGTCCACCCCAATGTTGCCCTTTTCCGCCACTTCTTCATGCCTCGGGTAGAGAGAGGAGAGCCGCTTGCCGGAGGGATCACCTGGATCTCGAGAGTCGGCAAGAAGGAGGCGTACTTGGAGGGTGAGCTCCGCAACAAGTGGGAGGAGTGGAGAGCGGAGTGGTGCTGGATCGTCGAGGAGAATCCGCAGCCCTTCACCGCCGTGCGCCAAGCTCCAATAGTGCGCGGCAATGACTGGAGCAACATGGCCCCGGAAGACGAGAGGCTGAAGATCGTCATTACTAGGATCCTTCGCCTCAGGCTTGCCGGGCTCACTGTAGGCGCTGTAGGCCCAGATTTCCTCCGCCGCCGCATCGCCCCCCTGCAGGAGAGGGGGAGGCCCGCTTGGGAATTCAAGAACTCGGCGGTCATCATGAGGCTGCGGTCGGGCCTCAACTACAACTTCACCGTCTTGGAGCTGGATGCGATGCTCCTGGAGTTGTTCAAACGCGATCCCCAGCACCCATTCACGCTGGCGAGGGGCGTCATTCCATTGTGCAATAATTCTTCGCTTGACCGGATCCGCGCCATGATGCCATTGTGCGATTCACACGGAATCGTTCCAACTTGGCAAGAGCCTGCGGATGACGTTGTGCAAGCGTTCTTCAAAACTTAGAAGAAGTGCCGGTCCGCGCTGACGAGCAGAAGAGCCTCACCCGTGACACCACCGACGAGGAGCTGCAGCGCATCGCCACTAGGGCGGAAGAGGTTGCGGCCGCAGCTGCCGCGGGCGCGTTCGGGTTCACTGTGGAGGAGGCGGAGGCGGCAGAGGCGGCAAACCTCGCCGAGAGCGCGGAGTTCATTGGCGAGGAAGAGCCTGCCGGCTCTGAAGCTGAGCCGAGCGAGGCCGGCGAGGAAGAG
>NC_057795.1:174665977-174756156 GCF_018294505.1 Triticum aestivum
GCCGCCGCCAACGAAGAAGGGGCCGGTGCTGATGAGACTGCCAGCGAGGAGGCCGCCAAGGCTGCCGCCACAGAAGCCGGCGAGGGGTCGGGCGATCGCACTGATGACCCTGAGGCCGCAGGAGCGCCAGGCGATGCACCGACCGCCGATCCCTCTGCCGCTGCTGTGGAGCCGGGCTCCGAGGAGCCCCAGCCCGGCGCCTACCTGAAGGCCGGCGATGGTATCTTCATCAAGCTACCCTGGGCGTCGAGCTCCAGGGCGCCGGTCGAGGGGGAAACTTTCGATGAGGAGGTGCTCGCCTCCGCTGGACTGTCATTGGTCGACGCGCCCAGCAGCAGCAGTGGCGAGCCTGAGGAGGAGCAGCTGCTGTCACTCTACCGCGCACGGCAAGCCAAGCTGGCTTCCCGGGAAGCGCTTGTCGCGAAGGCGGGAGTTGATATGGAGAAGCGCGCTGAGGAGCTCCGGGGCCACAATCAAGAAGCTCTCCGGTCCCTGGCACAGGAGCGGGAGCGACTCGTCGAGGAGCGCACGACCTTCCTTCTCGAGAAGGCCGAAGCTAAGGAGGAACAAAGGCTGGCCGCCGAGAAGCAGTCCGCGCGAGAAGGCGAATTGGTGCAGCGGAAGGCCAACCTCGACAGCTATGAGGAGGAGCTCGCCGAGCGCGAGCAAGCACTTGGCGGAGCGCTCAAGGAAGCAAAGGACGCTGCCACAACCGCAGAGGCCGCCAAGAAAGAGCTGGAGGAGAAGGTGGCGCAGCCGGAGGCCAACATCGGGAAGAGCGGCAAGGAGCTTGCCACGCTCAAGCGTGAGCGTGAGAAGGATGTTGCCGCCCACGGTGAGCTGCAAGGTCTTCTCGCTGAGAGGGGCAAGGAGCTCAGCGCCGCCAAGGATTCCAATGCAGACCTGGAGTTGAAGCTGACCACGCTGACGCAGACGCTGGACAACACCAAGGAGCGGGAGAAGACCTTGTCGGAGAAGGTCAAGGCTGACAAGGCACTGCTGGAGAGCATCGCAGTTACCCAGAACTCATTCAGAGATACTGTGGAGCACTGGACCGAGGGTCTGGTGAATATTGCCGCAGTCATCGACGAGGAGCTGGCGCAGCTGGGGATGGAGGACTTTGGGTATCCCTCCGACGAGAATCTCCAACCCAGCGCCAAGCTCAGCCTGTTCTTCAAGGGCGTGGCGACGGCACTCCAGCGGCTCCGGGAGAGGATCCCAAAGCAGCTGGCCGACGAGTCGCGCAGAATCTGCGCCGGGGTTCTCCAGAAGGTGCTGATGAAGGTGGCCTTCCTCAATCCAGGCCTCAGCTTCACCAACGTCCTCAAGTCCTTGCCTCCAGACGCCGATCGGGACGCACTCAAGGCCCTTGTCGCACCCATTGTGTACAAGGTGAGCGAGATCAAGAGGGTTGAGGGCGATCGCGTAGACTAGGCCGCCCATTTCTTCTTTTCCCTTGTCGCTGCTAATCATGTTATGAAAATAGTCTGTTAGAGCTGCGACAAGTTATCTTGTAATATAACTTTATTTCTGTTATCAATTGCTATGTCATTTCCTCTACTAGATTCCTTCCTTTGTATGTTTTTACCCTACGCTTCTAGGGAACTTGTCGGCGCAGGCACCCGAGCCACGAGCGCTGAGTGCGGAACGTCAGCAGCCTGCTGGCGGCGCTGCTTCCGACAAGAAACCTTGTCGCGACTAGATGCAGCACACTTAAGTTGTTGAGCGCACTCGAAACAAAGTAAGGGCGCAACTAGCCACGAGTTGGTTCCTCCGCGCACAGGTTTTCCATACAAAGCAGGGTCGTTCGAGGAAGATAACTCAAAAATTTAAAAACTGATTGCTCAAACTTTGGCAACTTAGCTTTTCTGTCGTTTGCTTCCCGGCAAGGCAAAACTTTGCTTAAACAATGCCTGGTCCATACCACAATCTTCTCCTTCCCCCCGGCAAACTTGTGTGCGAGGGAACCTTCTTTTCCTTTGTTGAAAAAAAAGAAAGAAGAGAAAATAATGATATGGAGCCCTTCGGCTCGTTATTGCTTACCGGATGTAGGTGCTGCACAAAGTGTTAGATAACGCATGCAAGAAAGAAACTAATGCATGAAATGGACAAGTTGTGCGGAGCACATGGGGTTTTATTTATGCACGGGATCTGCGCCCGGCTTTGTACAAAGGATTACATGCAGCAGCGGCAAGACTTGTACAAAAGGTGGTTGCCGGAACGGGTTCCGGCAACCGCGCCCTACGGGAAAAACTTACGAAGATGTTTTATGTTCCAGGAGTTGCTCACCGGAATGCCATCTTCGGTCTCAAGGCGGACAGCGCCGGGCCTAGTGACTCGTTTCACCTGATAAGGGCCTTCCCACTTCGGCGTCAACTTGTTGGAATTCTTGGCGGACTGAACGCGCCGAAGAACAAGGCCGCCTTCCTCGAAGCTTCTGGCCTTAACTTTGCGGCTATGGTAGCGGCGCAAAGCTTGCTGGTATCGAGCAGCTCGTACAGCAGCCTGAAGACGATCTTCCTCAAGGAGCAGCGCGTCATCTTGTCGCAGCTGTTCTTGCTCAAGCTCATCATAAGCGAGCACTCGAGGCGATCCATATACGAGTTCCGTGGGGAGAACTGCCTCTGCTCCATAGACTAGAGTGAAAGGCGTCTGGCCAGTGGCTCGATTTGGCGTCGTTCTGATCGACCAAAGAACCACCGGCAGCTCCTCGATCCAGTTTCTTCCGCACTTGCGCAGCCTATCGAAAGTTCTGGTCTTGAGCCCGCGCAACACTTCAGCATTTGCCCTCTTTGCTTGACCGTTGCTTCTCGGATGAGCAACAGAAGCGAAGCAGACCTTGGCGCCAAGGTCTTGGACGTACTGCATGAAGGTGCGGCTCGTGAATTGCGTGCTGTTGTTGGTGATGATCCTATTAGGGATCCCGAAATAGCAAACAATTGACCCGAAGAACTTGACTGCTGACTGTGCCGTCACCTTCCTCACTGGCTGCACTTCCGGCCACTTTGTGAACTTGTCGATTGCGACGTATAAGTACTCAAAGCCCCCGGCAGCTCGGGGGAAAGGGCCAAGGATATCGAGCCACCAGACTGAAAATGGCCAGGATAAAGGGATCGTCTGGAGAGCTTGAGCTGGCTGGTGTATCTGTTTGGAGTGGAACTGGCACGCTTCACACTTGGTTACTTGTGTAGTTGCATCCTGGAGGGCTGTCGGCCAAAAGAAACCTTGCCGGAAAGCTTTGCCGGCAAGTGCTCTTGCGCCAATGTGGTGGCCACATATGCCTCCATGTATCTCTGCCAACAGCTTTTGTCCATCTTCCCGGCAAATACACTTCAATTTCACACCGTTGAGTCTTCTTCTGTACAGTATGCTATCGACAAACTGGTACATACTTGACTGCCGGGCTACTTTTTCCGCTTCTTCTTGCTCTTCGGGAAGTTCTCCTGTCTGAAGGAAATGGACAATCTGTTGTGTCCATGCTGGAGCTTGTGGCTCGACAACAAGGACTAAAGGCACATCTGCTGCTGCGGGAACATCCGCTTCCACGGCAAGGACTTGCGGCCCTGCCGGAGCTTGATGTTCCCCGGCAAGCTTGCCGGAGCAAAACTTGTCAGGAGCGTCTGCTTCAACGGAACAAACCATAAGGCTTGCCGGAGCAGACTGCCCCTCAGCATCCTTGGTGTTGATCTTGGGGACTTTCTTGGCGGCGGCTTCGGGGAGCTCTGCCGGAAAGTAGTCACCAGAAACCAACTTCCTCTTCTTGCTTTGTCCAGTTGATGGTGTTACGGATGGTTGAGTCAACTTGAGCACAAAGATCCCTGGTTCCACAGGTAACTTTAGTGCGGCGCACTTTGACAGGCCATCAGCAATGTCATTCTGAGCTCTTGGGATATGCTCCATCTGTAGGCCGTCAAAGTGCTCTTCTAGCTTCCTCACTTCATCAACATATGCTTCCATCAATGGACTCTGGTAGTTCTTGTTCACTTGGCGGACGACAAGCTGTGAGTCACCCCTGACAATGAGCTTCTTGATCCCAAGGTCTGCTGCGATTCTGAGACCGGCAAGCAATCCTTCATACTCTGCAGTATTGTTGGTTGCTTGCTCCTTGGGAAAGTGCATCTGGACTACGTACTTGAGGTGCTCTCTGGTGGGCACGACAAGCAGCACGCCCGCACCGGCGCCTTGCAGCGAGAAGGCACCATCAAAGTACATCAGCCACTCTTTGCTTGCCTATTTGACGGGGATGCTCGTCTCTGGAATTTCTTCATCTGGTGTTGGCGTCCATTCTGCTATGAACTTGCCAATGCTCTGCTTTGGATAGTTGAAGTGCTCTCAAACTTGAGGCCAAAGCTTGACAGTTCCAGCGCCCACTCGACAATCCCCTGTCGCTTCTGGATTTTGCAGTATCCTCTTCAACGGAAAGCGAGTGACGACTGTGATCTCATGTGCTTGGAAGTAATGGCGCAGCTTTCTCGAGGCCATGAGGAGGCCGAAAAGCAACTTCTGCACACCAGAGTACCTTGATCTAGCCCCCTGTAGAAGGGAACTGACAAAGTAAACTGGACGCTGCACCATTCTCTTCTGCATCTTATCATGCTCCTGCGCAGATCCATCTCTGTCGGGACCAGAGCTTGTCGGCGAAGCCCCCTGCTTGTCGCTGGATGCATCTGCCGTGGTTGCTGGCTCATCATCTGCCTCCCTCTCCGCCACTAACGCAGCACTAACCACTTGATTGGTTGCCGCTATATACAGCAGCAACTTCTCTTGCGGCTTAGGTGCGACATGTGTTGGAGTGGAGGACAGGTATCTCTTCAAGTCTTGCAGCGCAGCCTCCGCCTCCGGAGTCCATTTTATTGGACCTGCATTTTTCAAAATTTTGAAAAATGGCAGGGCGCGCTCAGCAGATCTAGAGATAAACCTGCTGAGAGCAGCCACGCAACCGGCAAGCCTTCGTACATCCTTGACGCGCTTTGGTGCTTCGATCTGCTCAATGGCCTTGATCTTGTCGGGATTGGCTTCAATTCCCCGCTGAGACACGAAGAACCCGAGAAGCTTGCCGGAAGGGACTCCAAACACTCACTTCTCGGGGTTAAGCTTGAGGTTGATCTTGCGCAGATTTGCAAATGTCTCGTCTAAATCTTGAATCAGGGTCGCCCTGTTCTTGCTTTTGACCACTATGTCATCCATGTAGGCTTCCACATCTCTGTGCATCTGCGGCTCAAAAGCGTGGTGGACTACCCTTGCGAATGTTGAACCAGCATTCTTCAAACCGAAAGGCATCCGTACGAAGCAGCACGTGCCACACGGGGTGATAAATGCGGTTTTCTCTTCATCCTCTTCTGCCATGAAGATCTGATGGTATCCTGAGTATGCATCAAGAAATGAAAGGAAATCACATCCGGCTGTGGAGTCAACAATCTGGTCAATGCGCGGCAAGGGAAATGGGTCTTTGGGACAAGCTTTATTAACATCAGTGAAGTCAATACAAAGCCTCCATTTCCCGTTAGCCTTGCGCACGACAACAGGATTGGCCAACCACGTGGGATGGAGCACTCCTCTGACAAGGCCTGCTGCTTCCAACTTCTTGATTTCTTCTGCGATGAATTCTTGGCGCTCCACTGCCTGTTTCCTGACTTTCTGCTTGACGGGCCGCGCATGAGGACAGACGGCAAGGTGGTGCTCAATTACTTTCCTGGGAACACCGGGGATATCAGATGGTTGCCACGCAAACACGTCGACATTCGCCCACAGGAAAGCAACGAGCGCGCTTTCCTATTTGGGGTCAAGAGTGGCGCTGATGGTGAAGGTACCACCAGTGCCGTCCTCCTTGGCGGACACCTTCTTGGTCTCAGGTGGAGCTGACATTGCCTTCTTACACTTGCCGGTGGAGCTCGATGGTGCGTCCTTGCCGGTAGCGCAGCACTCCGAAGAGGTGCGCTTGCCGGAGTGGGCATCAGAGCTCTTGCCGGACTTGGTCTTCTTCTTCCCCCCGGGAGCTTCAGCAGCAAGTGTCTTGCGTTCTGCTGCGGCTGCTGCTTCCCGGTAGATCTTGTCGGCACAGATAAGAGCATCCTTCTTGTCGCCAGGGACAGAGATGGCACTTATCGAGCCTGGCATTTTCAGTACGTTGTACGCATAGTGAGAGGCTGCCATGAACTTGGCGAGTGCCGGACGGCCAAGGATTCCATTGTAAGGTAATGGAAAGTCAGCAACATCAAATGTGACCCTCTCAGTCCTGAAGTTCAGCTCGCTGCCAAATGTTACCGGAAACGTGATCTTTCCCTTCGGCTTGCTCCTTCCCGGGTTGACTCCTTGAAATGTACCGGTCTCTTCGAGCTCGCTGTCAGGGATCTGGAGTTTCTGGAGCACCGCGGAGGAGATCAGGTTCAAGCCGGCCCCGCTGTCAACTAGCATCTTAGTGACCTTGAGGTTGTGGATTGTTGGTCAAACCAACATCGGCAAGCACCCGACCACAGTTATGCGATCAGGGTGGTCCTCAATATCAAAGATGATAGGCGTGCTGGACCATTTCAGAGGCTTGCGTGACTCGACGGGTGGTTCTGCTGCATTAACTTCCCGCACCCACTGCTTGAGCTGACGGTGCAAGGTATGCAGAGAAGCACCACCGTCAACGCACAGGACCTCTGTGGCTTTCTGGAACTCCTGCTCATCAGTCTCCTCATCATCCATGTCTTCATCGTCGTCGGCATCTTCATCCTTGTCGCGGCCGCGAGGAGGTCTGTCTCCTTGCTGCTGCTTGGCCTTGCCGCGGCGTCCTCCTCGGCCGGGACGTTTCTTGCCGGATCCCCCAGCACCTTCCTGGGCCTTCTCCTTGTCGCGCCGCTCGTATTCAGCTTTCTGTTGCTCAACAAGCTGCTCGACTTTCTTGCAGCTCTGGAGATCATGGCCCTTGGTGCGGTGGATCTTGCAATACTGCTTGTTGGTGCCGTCCTGCTTGTCGGCGACCGCCACCTCCGCGGCAACCTCCTTGTCGGAGTCACCAGCTTTGGCTTTCTTGGCGCCACCACCGTTGCCGGACTGCTCAACAACTAGCACCTCTTTGCCTTTCCTCTTCCTGTTGTTCCGCCGCCGGTTTTTATTTGCCGGGGCAGCATCTTCACTGTCAGATCCTCCCGCTCCTACATTCTCTCCGGGGAGTCTCCTCCCTTCCTCAGCACGTGCACACTTGTCGGCCAGTGCATATAACTCACTGACGTCCCTGATCTTGCACATCGCCATTTCCTCCCGCATCCTGCGGTTTCGCACGTTCTGATGGAACGCGCTGATCACCGCGGCAGGGTGGACGTCTGGGATGTTGTGCTGCACACTGCTGAATCTCTAAATGTACTTGCACAGGGGCTCTCCTTCCTTCTGGGCGAGCAGATGAAGATCACTCTCCTGGCCATGAGGCTTGTGTCCGCCTGTGAAGGCGCCGACAAACTGATGGCATAGATCAGCCCAAAAGGATATGGAGTTGTCCGGCAAGTGCATGAGCCAGGATCTGACATTGGGCTTGAGCACCAGCGGGAAGTAGTTGGCAAGGATCTTGTCATCCCGTCCCCCGGCAGCCCGCACCGCAATGGTGTAGATGCTGAGGAACTCCGACGGATGCGTCTTGCCGTCGTACTTCTTCGGTACGTCTGGCTTGAAGTTCTTCGTGCTCGGCCACTGGACTTGCCGCAGCTCACAAGTGAACGCAGGGCAACCTACCACATACGGCAGATCGCCTGGTTCCCCTGGCGCATGCATGTCAACAGAGGGCCCAGCGTGCTTGTCGGATTGACGTCGCGCTTCTCTTTGGCGCTCGATGCGAGTTCGAGCGTCTTCTTGTTGTCGATCATGAAGAACTTGGCGCTGATCGCGACGAGCTCGTGGATCCGACGATGCGGTGGAGTCGCTGTCGAGGTGGATCCGGCGAGTCGGCGATCTTGGCCTTCGGGGTGGTGATTGCATGGTAGTTGCACCTCCACCCATTTCATCGCCACCGGCTCGCGCCCGGCAACCCTGTCGCGGCGGTGACGCGCTCAGCCGCCGTGGAGTGTCGCTGTTGGCGTAGCCGATGAGACTCTGAATGGTGGCCCTCCATTCGTCGATCTTGTCCGACGTCGGAGGGTAATCTAGGAGCAGTTGAGCTCGCGCCAAAGCTTCTTCTAGAGTGGTGGGTGGCAGTGGCGGACGACGCGAGGAGCGGGACCTGCTCGAACTTCTAAAGATGTTAGAAGGAGCAGTATCCCGTCCAGGCGACCGTGCCCCGCTCGTGCCAGCACGCTGGCGTGCATGCTGGTCTTGAGCGCCCCGAGATCCACCAGCTTGGTCTTGGCCTATCATGCATATGGCACTGCAAGTGCCATGACATTGTTGGTCTTGCGCCTCCTGAGAGTGGCGCGGAACATGTACAGTCGCCGAGGTTTGTGCAGCCTTGTCCTTGGACCTGGCAGCATCATAAGCTTCCTCGTCGACGTCCATTCTTCCACCGGCGTCCATTCCACCACCCGTTTGCTCCAACGGTGGTGGAAGTGACGTGGACGGAGCGGCTGCCGCCGAAGTCTTCTTCTTCGGTGGCATGTTGATGAAGGGAATGAAGATCTAGCTCGTGTGAACGCCGGATCAGGTTCACACAATCTCGACGCCCCCTACCTGGCGCGCCAAAGATGTCGGGGAAACTGATCCACGAACATCTATGGGGCCGGCGGACCGAGCCCCTTTTGGTTCGGCGGGGGGCGGAGATCACACGAAGAGCAGATCGAGGCGAAGCACACGAGCAGTTTACCCAGTTTCGGAGCTCTCCGAAGAGATAACACTCCTACTGCTCCTTGTTTGATTATCTTGTGTTCTTGCTCCAGAGAGAGAGCGTAGTGTTTTTCTGGGTTCCGAACCAGTCGAACCTCCTCTACGTTGCTCATGGGCCTCCTTTTATACGCTAAAGGGGTCACCAACAGGTGGCAACGCAGAGAAGGGTACAAATGTAAAAAGTGAGGTGGTTGGTACAGTTACTTGTACAGTGCACCCTACCTAACCCTGACGGCAGGGGACAAGGGCATTAAATGCCCGTCTGAGTCGCCCAAACAGTGCAGAAAAGGACCGTTAGGGGCGCCACCGTTCGCCACGATGGCGATCTTGTCAGCTTCGCATGCCACTGCGCACCGCTGGCTGTACAGCCTCCCGCCACGCGCGCCTAGAGAGGCCCCCAGAGCGACACATTGGTGGATGCGCTGGAGCGTGGGCACAGAGTGGCCGCCTGCCGCGGCAAGCGCCTTGCCGCTGCTGTTATCTTGTCGGGTCCGGAAGCTTGTCGCTCACCGGGCCTCGAGGTACCTTGGTTGGTCTTCCTGGCAAGCTCCTCTTGCTGGGGCCTTGTTGCCTTGCCGGAGCGCGTGGCGCGTCGCGGCAAGTTCCTTGGAGTGCCTTGGTTGGCCTTCCCGGCAATCTCCTCTTGCCGGGGCCTTGTCTCCTGAGCTTAAATACTTTGTTCTTGAATGGCTCCAAGGGAACCACGGAGGATCTTGGCGTTCGCCCGGCAAGCCTTGCCGCGGGGTGCTGCAACTGCCCGTGCACAAGTTCGTGGTACTAGGGTACCCCTATTCTAGTACACCTACACCCCATTTCCTTGTATGAAGAAGGGGGAATGAAAGAAGGGGGATAGGGAAGAAAGGGGGAGTCCTACACCACACTTTCCTTTCCCTCCCCTCTTTCCTTCTCCTCCTCATAGGGTCGACCTCTATAGGGGCGCACCCGCCCCTTGTGGGCTGGTGTGTTCCCTCTCTTGGTTCATAAGGCCCAGAGCTTTGTCGGGGGTGCCTTATGGTTCATAGGGTCCATCACTCCTTTCGGGTGACTCGATAAGTACCCGGTACCCTCCGAAACACTTCCTGTGTCCGAATACTATCGTCCTATATATCAATCTTTACCTCTCGACCATTTAGAGACTCCTCGTCAAGTCTGTGATCTCATCCAGACTCTGAACAACATTCGGTCACCAAATCACATAACTCGTATAACACTATATCGCCAATGAATGTTTAGCGTGCGGACCCTATGGGTTTGAGAACTATGTAGACTTGATCGAGACACCTCTTTGGTCAATAACCAATAGCGGAGCCTGGATGCAAATATTGGCTCCTACATATTCTAATCTTAGGAAAAGAGTCCCCTATCCGAAAGTCATCCAAACCCTATATCTTGGTGCTTATGATCAATTTGATTGGGTCACTAAGGGAATTGATGAGGGATTTGATAAGGAGTGGCTAGAAGAGATGATTAGAGAACCCGTTAGTGATGAGATACATGTTTCTTACGAAGACATTTTTGGTGATGATGAAATTATGAATGTCAAAATTACAAATCAAAGTCCTTCCATAAATTGAGCTCCACCATTAGAAAGGAAGAATTTGAGAAGAGAGATCTACTAAGAAAGATATTGAAAAATTTGATGATTTTTGACAATTTTTCTTAGACCACAAGACACCCAGGAACCTTCCGGAGGAGGTTAGAGGGGCCACCAATTGGCAACAAGCTCGGAGGGTGCACCCTAGGGGGGGCGCCCGCAGGCTTGTGGGCCCCTGTAACCCTAATTCTTCTTCTATAAATCTACTGTGTCCAAATAGATGTATGGTTAGTGTTAAAAACACTCTTATATTATGGGACGGAGGGAGTAGAACCGACACATCGCTCTATACTATTGCTCTTGTGCGACGGGCCTCCAATCTGATGGAAGAGACTAGGCAATATATTTATATGTCAACACTCCCCCTCATGTGTGGCTCCCTCAGGGGTGGACCGAAAGTGGGCTACAATTTAATTGCGCCAGCCGGGTCTTGAACTCGAGACCTATTGGCTATGATACCATGTAGAAGTGCATGCTCTAGCCAATGCAATAGAACACCAATCTGATGGAAGAGACTAGGAAATACATTTATACGTCAACAACTGCATAACCATGTGACATGTATCGATCTAGATCTGAATTGTGGGAACAACAAACAAGGAAAATCAGACAAATGGACTTGTTTGACCGTGAGGCGAAAGGCAGCTGTTCCGACACTTATGACCTTCTTGGTTAACTACATGCATTTTGAGAGGTCGGGTGTGATAAATGGGCATGTTCATTAGGGACTGACTTAGTAAAAATGATGCAAAAAAGGCGTACATATGCAGTTTGGTTGCATGCATGCTGGTTGGTGTCGGATTCTGGGCTCCACAGACCCAAAAAGGTTCGAACTCAGGGGCGTGTGCGAAGAACTCAATCTCTCAAGCCGATCGATCCGCTGCTCTCACGACCTAGCTCGATGAACAGGAAGAAAAAGGACATGGTAGTTTACCCAGGTTCGGGCCACCTTGCGGTGTAAAACTCTACTCCTGCTTTGTGGTGGATTAGCCTCGCGAGGGGCTGTGGATGAACTAGTACAAGGGGAAGAACAACCTCAGGAGGCTTGTTCTTGTGATGAGCTCTGAGGGTTCGGTCTCCCAAGGGCTCGATGATTCGATTAGTCGATCCCTTCTACGGTGGTGGCTAGGCTATATTTATAGTGGCCTTGGTCCTCTTCCCCTAAAACTTAGGCGGGAAGGGACCCCATAATAGCCAATTTTGAAAGGGGACAAGTAGTACACTTGATCTGTACTGAAGGTGGTCTTCGCGTGCAAAGCTTCTGGTCATGATGTCGTGGTGGGCTCGATGATGACATCCATCCTGCCATTCTGGCGGTCCTGATCTTGTTGCATGCAAATGGCAACCTTTGGCTGATTCCTCGGGACTCTGCACCTACGCTTGCCTCCCTTGCAGCAAAGAGGAAACCTTTTGCTCTGCACCCGCTGGCACGTGATGACCCACAAGTATAGGGGATCTATCATAGTCCTTTCGATAAGTAAGAGTGTCGAACCCAACGAGGAGAAGAAGGAAATGACAATCGGTTTTCAGTAAGGTATTCTGTGCAAGCACTAAAATTATTGGTAACAGATAGTTTTGTGATAAGGTAATTCGTAACGGGTAACAAGTAACAAAAGTAACAAGGTGCAGTAAGGTGTCCCAATGCTTTTCGCAGCAAAGGACAAGCTAGGACAAACTCTTATATAAAGCAAAGCGCTCCCGAGGACATATGGTAATTACTGTCAAGCTAGTTTTCATCATGCTCATATGATTCGCGTTCGTTACTTTGATAATTTGATATGTGGGTGGACCGGTGCTTGGGTGCTGTCCTCCTTGGACAAGCCTCCCACTTATGATTAACCCCTCTCGCAAGCATGCGCAACTATGAAACAAGAATTAAGGTAAACCTAGCCATAGCATGAAACATATGGATCCAAATCACCCCTTACGAAGCAACGCATAAACTAGGGTTTAAGCTTCTGTCACTCTAGCAACCCATCATCTAATTATTACTTCCCAATGCCTTCCCCTAGGACCAAATTATGGTGAAGTGTCATGTAGTTGACGTTCACATAACACCACTAGAGGAGAGACAACATACATCTCATCAAAATATCAAACGAAATACCAAATTCACATGATTACTCATAACAAGACTTCTCGCATGTCCTCAGGAACAAGCGTAACTACTCACAAATCATATTCATGTTCATAATCAGAGGGGTATTGAATAGCATTAAGGATCTGAACATATGATCTTCCACCGAATAAACCAACTAGCATCAACTACAAGGAGTAATCAACACTACTAGCAACCCACATGTACCAATATGAGGTTTTGAGACAAAGATCAGATATAAGAGCTCAACTAGGGTTTGAGAGGAGATGGTGCTGGTGAAGACGTTGATGGAAATTTAACCCCCCCTCTCGATGAGAGGATCGATGATGATGACGATGGCGATGATTTCCCCTCCCAGAGGGATGTTTCCCTGGTAGAACAGCTCCGTCGGAGCCCTAGATTGGTCCTTCCCAGGTTCCTCCTCGAGACGGCGGCGCTTCATCCCAAAAGCTTCCTTATGATTTTTTCCAGGGCAAAAGACACCATATAGCAGAAGATGGACTTCGGGGGCCTGCCAGGTGGCCCATGAGGCAGGGGCGCCCTGGGGGTAGGGCGCGCCCTCCACCCTCGTGGCTGGTGGGCGGCCCCCCTCTGGTGCTTTCTTCGCCCAATATTTTTAATATATTCCAAAACTGACTTTCGTGGAGTTTCAGGACTTTTGGAGTTGTGCAGAATAGATCTCTAATATTTGCTCCTTTTCCAACCCAGAATTCCAGCTGCGGGCATTCTCCCTCTTCGTGTAAACCTTATAAAATAAGAGAGAAAAGGCATAAGTATTGTGATATAATGTGTAGTAAAAGCCCATAATGCAATGAATATCGATATAAAAGCATGATGCAAAATGGACGTATCAACTCCCCCAAGCTTATACCTCGCTTGTCCTCAAGCGAAAGCCGATATCGATAAATATGTCCACATGTTTAGAGATAGAGGTGTCGATAAAATAAAATACAGACATGAGGGCATCAAGATCATCTTTAGAACAAAAACATATATTGTCATATGATTTCTTATGCTTAAGTAACAATCTATTCACAATGTACAGTATGAATCAGAAACTTCATTGAAAACTAACAAACTATGGTCTCAGTCATTGAAGCAATTTCAATTTATCATAACATCAGAAAGATTCAATATACGAGCTTTTCAGCAAGTCCACATACTCAACTATCATTTACTCTTTCACAATTGCTAACACTCACGCGATACTTATGGGTACAAAGTTTCAATCGGACACAGAGAAAGATTGGGGCTTATAGTTTCGCCTCTGAACCTTTTACCTCAAGGGTAATGTCAACAATAATAGTTTATAAAAGATAGGCCCTTCGCAGAGGGAAGCCGAGGTTGTCATGCGCTTTTATGATTGGATGCACAAAATCTTAATGCAAAAGAACGTCACTTTATATTGCCACTTGTGATAGGGACCTTTATTATGCAATCCGTCGCTCTTATTTCTTCCATATCACAAGCTCGTATAAAGCTTATTTTCTTCACACTAATAGATCATACATATTTAGAGAGCAATTTTTATTGCTTGCACCAATGAAAACTTACTTGAAGGATCTTACTCAATCCATAGGTAGGTATGGTGGACTCTCATGGCAAAACTGGGTTTAGGGATGTTTGGAAGCACAAGTAGTATCTCTACTTGGTGCAAAGAATTTGGCTAGCATGAGGGGGAAGGCAAGCTCAACATGTTGGATGATCCATGACAATATAGCTTTTTCAGATATAAAAAAACATAACTCATTACGTTGTCTTCCTTGTCCAACATCAACTTTTTAGCATGTAATATTTTAATGAGTGCTCACAATCATAAAAGATGTCCAAGATAGTATACTTATATGTGAGAACCTCTCTTTCTTTATTACTTCCTATTAATTGCAACAATGACCAAAACTATGTTTGTCAACTCTCAACAACTTGTATTCATCATACTCTTTATATGAGAAGTCATTACTCTCCATAAGATCAATATGATATTTTTATTTCTTTTTATTCTTTCTTTTATTCCCTTAAGATCATAGCAAGATAGCAAAGCCCTCAACTCAAAACTAATCTTTATTATATATAGCTCATGGACTCGATTACATAGATAGAGATAAAAACAAAACTCAAAGGTAGATCATACTAAAACTTTATTCTTCTAGATCAAGAAATAACCAAAAGGATCGAACTAAGAAAAATGATAAAGATAGAAGTGTGATGGTGATACGATACCGGGGCACCTCCGCCAAGCTTGGCGGTTGCCAAGGGGAGTGCCCATACCCATGTATTTATGTCTCTTTCTTCGGAGGTGGTGATGATGTAGGCTTGTCGTCCATCTTCCAAGTCATAGGCTCACCATCGTAGAAGGATGAGAGAGTCTCCGGGATCTGCAGCCAAACTCATCCTCTTGAATCTATATTCATACTCACAGTTTTGGTTTCACGGGTCATAGAACTAGGCTTGGAGATGCTCGATTTTCTCGTGAAGCTTGAAGATGGCCTCCCCGATGTTCTTGGCATCCATCTTGTGGTTGTTGGTGAACTCCGTGATCATCATGTGATTTGCGTTGAGTACGCATTCCTCCATCCCATGGCACTTGAAAACTTGTTGCTCCATTGCTTCGAGTCTTGTCTCCATGCTTCCGGTCCTCCTCGCTTCCTCAACATCGCGGATGTGCAGCACCCCCTCACACATCTCAATGGTTTGAGGGTGTTGCAGCACCTCCGCGAGGTAAGGGTTGATGACCTTCTCGAAAAACTTGTCCTTGGGGGCACTTGGAGACGTCATGGTGATCTAGATCTGTCAGAAAAAAAGCTTGAAACAAAGGCAGAGGATTTTGTCGTGGTACGGTAGTCAAAACCTTCAAGAGATTATATAATGAATTTTTATCGACCATAAGAATTATCGTGCAAGAAAACAGAGTCCAAAGAGCACACGAGGTGGCCACGAGGCAGGGGGCACGCCCTCCACCCTCGTGGTTGCCCCGTGTCTCTTTTGGACTACTTTTAATTTTCCTAATTTTTTAAATATTCCAAAACATAGAAAAAATTGCTATTTGAATAGTTTTGGAGTCGGTTTACTTACCGTACCTCATACATATTCCTTTTCAGAGTCTGAAACGTTCCGGAAAGTGTCCATTATGTACTCGTTCGGGGTTACAATGTCAATAACATTGGTTTCAACATTTATGGGATTACTTGAGAATCTGTGATATAATGTTCGATTCTTTGACCGTTTACCACCTTCGGATTTGTGCCTTCGGCGTTGTTGATTTTAATGGCATCGAAACAAGAGACCTCCTCGATAATGTAATGACCTTCCCATTTAGAGAGAAGTTTTCCTGCAAAAAATCTTAAATGAGAGCTATATAGCAAAACATAATCACCTACATTAAACTCATGCTTTTGTATCCTTTTGTCATGCCATCTTTTAACTTTTTCTTTAAACAACTTGGCATTCTCATAGGCTTGGGTTCTCCATTCATCAAGTGAGCTAATGTCAAATAGCCTCTTCTCATCGGCAAGTTTGAAATCATAATTGAGCTCTTTAATAGCCCAATAAACGGAGACATACCCATAGGACTTTTATAAGCAGTTCTATAGGCCCATAATGCATCATCAAGTTTCTTGGACCAATTCTTTCTAGATTTATTAACAGTCTTTTGCAAGATCAATTTAATCTCTCTATTACTCAATTCTACTTGACCACTAGACCGAGGGTGGTATGGAGATGCAATTCTATGATTAACATCATACTTATCAAGCATTTTACGAAAATCACCATGAATAAAATGTGAACCACCATCAGTCATTAAATATCTAGGGACTCCAAACCTCGGAAAAATAACTTCTTTAAGCATCTTAATAGAAGTGTTATGATCAACACTACTAGTTGGAATAGCTTCTACCCACTTAGTAACGTAATCACCAACAACTAAAATATGTGTATACCCATTGGATGAAGGAAAAGGTCCCATATAATCAAAGCCCCAAACATCAAATGGTTCAATAACAAGTGAATAATTCATAGGCATTTCCCGACGTCTACTAATATTACCAATTCTTTGGCATTCATCACAAGACAAGACAAACTTATGAGCATCTTTGAAAAGAGTAGGCTAATAAAAACCGAATTGCAATACCTTATGTGCAGTTCTATCTCCAGCGTGGTGTCCTCCATAGGCCTCGGAGTGACACTTGCGTAGGATCTGTTCCTGTTCATGCTCAGGTACACAATTTCTAATAACACCATCTACTCCTTATTTATAAAGGTGTGGGTCATCCCAAAAGTAATACTTAAATCATAGATTTTTTTTGCTGGTATGTGAAACTAGGTGTTATAAATTTAGCAACAATGTAATTAGCATAATCAGCATACCATGGAGCAGTGCAAGAAGCATTTATGACAGCTAATTGTTCATCAAGAAAGCTACCGTCAATAGGTAGTGGCTCACCAAGAACATTTTCTAAACTAGACAAGTTGTCTGCAACGGGGTTCTCAGCTCCCTTTCTATCAATAATATGCAAATCAAATTCTTGTAGCAAGAGAACCCATCTAATAAGTCTAGGTTTAACATCTTTAATTTCCATAAGATATTTAATAGCAACATGATCAGTGTGAACAGTTAATGAACAGTTACTTTAGAATCAACAATATAAGGTCTGAACTTATCACAAGCAAATATAACTACTAAGAATTCTTTTTCAGTAATAGCATAATTTCTTTGGGCACTGTCTAGAGTTTTACTAGCATATTGGATAACATTTAGTTTCTTATCAACTCTTTGTCCTAGAACAACACCAACAACATAATCACTAGCATCACACATGATCTCAAAGGGTAAATTCCAATCAGGTGGCTGAACAATAGGTGCAGAAATCAAGGCATTCTTAAGTATTTGAAATGCTTCTACACAATCATCATCAAAAACAAAAGGAACATCTTTTTGCAAGAGATTAGTGAGAGGCCTAGAAATTTTAGATAAGTCTTTAATAAACCTCCTATAGAAACCAGCATGACAAAGGAAACTACTTATACCTTTGATATCTTTAGGACACGACATCTTTTCAATGTCATCTACTTTAGCTTTATCAACTTCAATACCTCTTTCAAAAAATGTATGCCCCAACACAATACCTTCATTAACCATAAAGTGGCACTTCTCCCAGATCAAGACAAGGTTAGTTTCTTCGCATCTCTGCAAGACTCGATCAAGGTTGCTTAAGAAATCATCAAAACAAGTTCAGAAACGGAGAAATCATTCATGAAAAGCTCAACAATCTTTTCACAAAAGTTAGTGAATATAACAGCCATACATCTTTGAAAGGTAGCAGGTGCATTGCATAAACCGAAAGGCATATGTCTATAGGCAAAGGTACCAAAATGGCAAGTAAAAGTGGTCTTGTCTTGATCCCCTTTTAACATAGGTATTTGAGAGAAACCACAATAACAATCTAGAAAGCAAAAATGTGTATGTTTGGATAGTCTTTCTAGCATTTGATCAATAAAAGGTAGAGGGTAATGATCTTTTCTAGTGGCTTTATTTAATTTGTGGAAATAAATTACAATTCTATAACATGTAACATTCTTTGTGGGATCAATTCATCCTTATCATTAGGAACAACAGTGATACCTCCCTTCTTAGGGACACAATGAATGGGACTTACCCACTGACTATCAGCGATATGATAAATTATACCAGCCTCCATAAGCTTTAGTATTTCATTTCTTACCACTTCTTTCATCTTAGGATTTAACCGTCGTTGATGATCAAAAACTGGTTTAGCATCTTTCTCCAATTTTATTTTGTGCTGGCATAGAGTGGGACTAATGCCCTTAAGATCATCAAGAGTATATCCAATAGCGGCACAGTGCTTCTTCAGAGTTTTCAATAATTTCTCTTCTTCATGCTCTGAAAGGTCAGCACTAATAATAATAGGATATATCTTCTTTTCATCAAGATAAGCATATTTAGAGTATTAGGTAATTGTTTAAGCTCAAACCAGGGATCTCCCTTGGGTGGAGGAGGATCTCCAAGAATTTCAACAGGCAAGTTGTGTTTCAAAATAGGTCCTTGCTTAAAGAATACTTCATCTATTTCCCTTCTTTCATTCATAAACATATCATTTTCATGGTCGAGCAAATATTGTTCTAAAGGATCATTAGGAGGCACGACAATACAAGCAAGACCAATAATTTCATTTTTACTAGGCAATTCTTTTCATGGGGTTGTCTATGAAATTTAGCAAAATGAAAATCATGAGACATATCCCCTAGACCGATAGTAACAATATCCTTTTCGCAGTCTATCTTAGCATTAACAGTATTCAAGAAGGGTCTACCAAATATAATGGGACAAAAGTCATCTTGTGGGGAACCAAGAACAAGAAAATCAGTAGGGTATTTAATTTTCCTACACAAGACTTCAACATCTCTAACAATTCCAATTGGTTAAATATTGTCTCTATTGGCAAGCTTAATTGTAACATCAATACCTTCTATATCACCAGGTGCAATATCATGCATAATTTCTTTATATAAAGAATGAGGTATTGCACTCACACTAGCACCCATATCACATAAGCCATGATTACAACGATCTCCTATTTTAACAGAAACAACAGGCATGCCAACAACATGTCTATGTTTATTTTTAGTATCGGGCTTAGGAATTCTGGCAGCTTCATCACATAAATAAATAACATGCCCATTAATATTATCGACCAAGAGATCTTTGACCATAGCAATACTAGATTCAATTTTAATTTGCTCAGTGGGTGTAGGTGTTCTAGTATTACTCTTACGAACATAGTTGAAGCTTTAGCATGATCCTTTATTCTAGCAGGAAAAGTGGTTTATCAATATAAGAGGTAGGAACAATAGGATCAACATTATAAGTGATAGTTTTTTCTTCAACTTTAATAGGTTTCATACTTTCACTTCAATGGGAGGATGATATTTAAACCACTTCTCCTTAGGGAGATCAACATGAGTAGCAAACGATTCACACAAAGAAGCTACTATCTCAGAGTGAAGTCAATATTTAGTGATAAATTCACGAAAAGCATTAGTATCCATAAAAGATTTAACACAATCAAACTTAGGGGTTATACCTGACTCCTTACCTTCGACGAGTTCCCAATCTTCGAATTTGCGTTTAATTCTTTCCTACAAATCCCACTTGAATTCAATAGTCTTCATCATAAAAGAACCAGTACAAGAAGTATTGAGCATGGAGCGATCATTATGAGAAAGCTGAGTGTCGGGGATATACCAAGCAGCGTAAACCGGCCGGAAGTATAACCCGGCCAGACTTGGCAACTCACTAACGACCTGTCCTGACTGGACGACTCACTAAGTGACCCGCCCGAGCTTGGTGACTCATGGGTGACCCGGCGAGCGGGTCAAAGGAACGACAAGACCCGGTGGCCCAGAAGGCGGTTTATGGAAGGCGGTTCATGTTATGGTGAGCCGGTTTATGAGGAAAGCACAAGGAATATTCTCCTACAAAGGAAGCAAGACTAGGACTCCACTTGTAATAGAGTAATCCTAATCCAACTAGGACTAGTCATGTAAACCGCCCCTTCAACATATATAATGAGGGTCAGGGCTCCCCAAAAAGGGACAAGCAATAATTTCTAGGGCTAGACACAACTAGGAGAGCTGGTTTACGGCGACTCCCCCATGAGCATAATGAGACCTAGCCTCAAACAACATGTAGGGCTATTACCGGATGATGTTTCCCGGGGCCCGAAGCTGTCTAAATCATCGTCTTGTGTTGCGTCTCTCGATTCCGCTCAACCCCTCTCAAGCTACTACATAGATGCGTTGGCCTCACGACTAAGTCCTCACACTAGGACATCTGACGTGTTAATTCCACGACAGTTGGCGCCCACCGTGGGGCAGGCGCACGGTGGTGTTGAGTTCTTGGAGGAATCTCTTCTAGGGATCAAGAAGCTCGCGATTCACTGAACGAAGAAGATCTGAGGCAGAAGAATTGACAACGTCTTGATGGAGAACAGCTAGAGTGACAGATACAAGATTCGTCCAAGTTCACAAGAATTTAGGGTTACGCCCGCGCACTACAACAGTACACCGAGCCGTCAGGGATTTGCAGAATCAGCGGCTGGTCCGATTACTATACATCAAGCTTCTGTCCGATCCACTGTGTTTGTATTGCTGTTGTCCATATACGTTGCAAAGTCTCGAGGGCATCAACAGATTGATCAATTATTATTGCCATCCAGCAAGGCTATAAGTGCTACTAGTCCTTGGCCAACTCAGCCCGTGAGCAGTACGAGCCGGATCAGATAAAGTAAGAAAGGAAACAGCAGCGATCTGGGTATGGATCGGTCAGATTGACCACGACTCGGAAGAAAGCACTAGCACGGTTTACAAAAAAAGTGGTGGGCGCTTTGTCGCGGGCGGTTGGTCTAAACCGATTGATTTGACAGCGGTCAGGAGGCTTCGATCTGGATAATAGTAGCAATTATATCAGCGATGACCAAGTGGTTTGCGTGTGGACAGCTACAGCAAAGGGTAAGAGGATGGTTAATAAAAGAGGCAGCAGCCGGCTCTATAGCCATGTCCATGTCATCTATAGTCTTCATAAAGCCAAGACCATATAATAGGATAGCTATAGGTTGGCTGATGGATTGGATTTAACAATTAATATTTGCATGCTGGGATTGGGGGGAAAGGCAGAGCGCCATTTTACAGCTAGCAGCTCAGGCTACAAGCGAGCTAATGTGCCTCGTATCTTGCGTACAGGCGGGCGACTACTCAAGCGCCGGCTCTGCTTTCTCTCCTCACTTCTCTCTCTTCCACCTAAGATTTTTATGACGTGGCAATTCTTATAGCCTGCTGAGTAGGACTTATTATACTTGCTCTGATGAGCGGTGGCAGCGAATCTGCTATTATTGCTGTCGCCTACGACAAAAAATAAAATGCAGCAGCAGACGCCCAAGGCACCCGGACAAAAACATGTTCCAGGCATGTGCCAGCTAGCCCCGTTTGATGGTGCACGCACATGCATGGGCAATCTGCAGGAGTCAAAGGCCGAAAGAAAAGGAGAATAAGGAAAGTACTACTAGTACTAGTACTAGTACATCTCACGAAAGATTTGGTACTAGTACTATCCTTCAAATGAATTAGCACAAGTCCCAATGTCTCACAAGGATGTGATGCCAAAGGATCATCAGTTACATACCTCCAAATAAATATCAGAACATATGAGGACAGGCGCCAGCCTTCGCGAGCAAAAAAAAGAAAAAAAAAGAAGAGAAAAAGAAGAAGAAGAGAGACTGGACTACATCAGATTAACACATACATCTGTCGTCCAAACAAATCACGTGATATCCATCCAATTTACTTTTTATCAGTACTTGTTAATTTTTTGTGAAAACAACTACTCTACCCTATAGTGTTGTTATCTACAGGAGAATTATTCATTACAAAGTGGCATTATACCGCGGAGATAGAGGCGGGCCAACATCATTCAGCACAGGTGGTCGTCCTTACTCAATGGACTTCCGCGCCGGCTTACAATGCCTTGGCCGACTCGCCCATCCACGCCGCCTTACAACGCCACAGATGAATCACTCGTCCGCCCTCACGGCCGGTTCACGCGTCCACACCGGCTTATAACGCGGGGAACAACTTGCTCGTCCGCACCGGCTTATAACGCTACAGCCGACTCATCTGTTTGCTCCTGCGGGTGACTCATCCGTGGTTGATTTTAGCTTCACCATGGTGACCATCAACTCCACGGCGGATAATTTCCGGCTTAACATATCAGGTGACATCTATCTAAGTCTATTTTTTACACATATTGTTTTTTTCAAAAGAACAATTACTTTGGACCATATATTTTGATATGCAGGACAATTATTCATTATAAACATGGTTTATACCATGGGTATGAAGCATGCGCTGGCAATGTCCTGCCCGGTGTTCGTCCATGTCACATTACACGGAGAATGGACGCGTGCAAGACGTCGCCCTTACGGCCCGGTTTACATCATCTTGCCGGGACCGCGCCCGCGATTAACTCGCCCATCCATGTCGGTTTACGACACCAGTGCCGACTCTCCCCGTCCGTGCCGGTTTACGACACCAGTGTCGACTCTCCCCGTCCGCATCGGTTTATGACACTAGTGCCGACTCTCCCCGTCCGCACCGGTTTATAGCGCCAGTGCCGACTCTCCCCGTCCGCACCGGCTTACAACACCGCGGCCGGTTCATTCGTCTAATCCTGTCGGATCTACATCAACACACTGGGCCGCACCTGTCCGGATGAGCTGTTTATTGAGTATGAGCAAGTCACAGCTTGGGTAGCCTGGTTTTTCTTTCAACAAAATGGAGGCAAATTATCATATACTATCAACCGTCGTCTGCACTGGGTGGTTCAATGGGCAGACGCACAAGTCGCCGCCACTACAGTTTGGTTAGCTTCAAATCACCAGTTGGAAGGAACCATTGGCCGAGTTGCTGACACGGCTCATACGGGATCATTTATACCCCGCCGCAGTCACCTCAACCTTCTGTGGATTTACATCGCGTTATCAACACCAATGATATATACCTTCTGCTATGGTCAAGTACGGAGAATCTCAAGACAACTCCTTGATTCGTCTTAAGACTCAGGGGCTATGATGACATGACTCAGCAAATCTTGCCAGTTTAAGCGAATGTAAGAATGCCAGGATGATGGAGGGAAAGATAACCCGGTCCCGGAGGCTACTGATATATTGCTGCAAATTTAAAGGCGTCAGAAAATTTCCGGCTCCCCTTCACTATATGATAAAATCCCGGTTTAAAGAAGAAGTTCCGGGTCATCAGAAAGGATTCCGGTTTAAAATCTGGTTCAAGGGAAATCTGCTCTCCCACAAAGCTATGACGCTCTGAAATCCGGTTTAAGAATGTCCGGTTCCAAAAGAATTAACTTCTCGCAAGTTCGAGTTTAAAGGCCGTCAGAAAAATTCTGGCTGAAAATAAAGATTCCGGTTTAAGGTCCGGTTCAAGGGAAAGATGTCTCGCATAAAGCACTGACGCTCTCAATATCCGGTTCAAAATCCCGATTCAAGAAGAATTTATTTCTTGCAAAAAGTTAAAGGTTGCCGAAGAGGATCTGTTGCCATGATGCACGGTTCAAACATGGGTATCCCGCCTTATTGGCTTATCATATTATTGGTTACATGGGGGCTTCAGCTGACAAAGCGGAGTTCTGTCCATTAATCCAGCTATCACGCCACAACAAAGCTTGGGAGCTTCACACCCAAGGGGCCAAAGAGAGTCTTGTTGCTACGCACAGCTCAAACATAGGCACCCATTGAGCACAGCTCACAAAATTACTTGGGGGCTCTTTGTGCACTGCAACAAAGAGTTTGAAAGGACCCTTGTAATTGGCTATCAAGCCACGGCTTGGAAGCCTGGTGTATTCACCTAAAACCCCGGGTTAACCTGCCTTCATCAAGTAAGCCACTCCTATCCCGATAATCCTGGCATGACCCGCCGAATGTTTGACAAGTCAATCTTATACAGACCCTGAACTTGTCAAAGTTAAAATGACGATTGGTTAGTTGGAGGCCCATCTTGAAAGGCTTTGCGAAATGGTTTAACTCAGTGGCCTGGCAGCCCACGAAAAGCCTTGAATTTGGGCCTGGCAGCCCTTGAAAAGCCTCAACTACACGGTTTTATTTGCCTTTGTCAAGATTTTCTCTTTTGATGAAATTTTATGTTGAACCGGCGTCTATTGACCCGGCATGGCTATCAGTCATCATATTAACCCGGTGTTTGTTAAACCGGCTTGGCTTTCAGCTACAAGTTGTCAGACCACACTCATTTTTAAACTGGTGTTTCTTAACCCGGTCTGGCTTTGACTACATGTCGCCAGGATGATCATCCGGTGTTCATGATAACCCGGCATGACTTATTACACACTAGCACAGCATGGTGGGAGTTATCAACACTCAAGATTTGGGTTATCACCTTTACTACAAGAAAGTTGGTAAACCAACTATGTGATTCAATGTCACAGGTATGATATATTTCATATTTGATTATTCTTAAGTGCAGCCTTGGTTATAAAACCGGGTTATATATTGGGCATTATGACCCGTTCAGCGGTAAACCGCCAGGACACTTTAAACTTGTTGTATGCAGAAACAGGTTGAATAAAGCATAATTATAAATCGTCGGCGTTTATTAACCCGGCCTGGCTTTAAGACGATAAGTCGCCAGTATATGATGACAAATTATCCGGTGTTTGTTAACCCCGTCTGGCTTTGACTACATGTTGCCAGGATGATCATCCAGTGTTCATCATAACCCGGCATGACTTATTACACCCCAGCACAACATGGTGGGAGTTATCAACACTCAAGATTTGGGTTATCACCTTTACTACAAGAAAGTTGGTAAACCAACTATGTGATTCAATGTCACAGGTATGATATATTTCATATTTGATTATTCTTAAGTGCACCCTTGGTTATAAACCCGGGTTATATATTGGGCATTATGACCCATCCGGCGGTAAACCGCCAGGACACTTTAAACTTGTTGTATGCAGAAACAAGTTGAATAAAGCATAATTATGAATCGCCAGCGTTTATTAACCCGGCCTGGCTTTAAGACGATAAGTTGCTAGTATATGATGAGAAATTATCCGGTGTTTGTTAACCCTGCCTGGCTTTGGACTATAAGTCGCTAGTATATATTTGGATTGCGCCATTGGAATCATGCGCTCATAAATCATTGGATTATATTATTCAAATCTTTAATAGCCAACATGGCTGGATTTTTATTAAGATTAAGGTTTTCAAAGTCTCTTTAGCGCAATGGTTATCATATTATCAATGGATATGATTTATTCTACAATTGAAGGAATAGTCCCGAGTTGCTGCAGGCTTACGACCCGACACTTGGGGGCTACATTATTTAAGTTGAGATTACATCAAATACACAAGTTTCATGTCGCTGCAAGCATGCAGCATGACACTTGGGGGCTAATGAAAAGTCATTTTTTGCTCATCTCATTGAAGACCCGACTCATCACATCATAATGAGCCGGCCCTTGGGGGCTACCAATTGCTCCTGTCAACAATTGAAGGTACACAAGTTAAATCCATTACATTGAAGGGTCCATTGCTCAGTTGGTAGAGCACAAGGCTCTTAACCTTGTGGATGTGGATCCAAGCCCCATGATGGGGGTTACATCATATGATGTTATTTTTTGTTGAAGTATATATCAAGTCCCAGCTCAATATTATCTTACTGAGCCGGCCCTTGGGGGCTACACTAGTTGAAGTTTTTATGAGCATAAGGCAATTTCAAGTCCCAGGTTGCTGCAAGCATGACAACCCGACACTTGGGGGCTACATATATGGAGTATTCAGCTTTTACTAGTGACTGAGATGAACAACATGGATTTCTTCAAAGTGGCAGTAATTATATGGAAACAAGTCTCAAATCATCATTTTGTTCTGTTCAAGACTTGGGGGCAAGGGAGAAATATCTTCCGATTTTCAGTAGGACCCGGCATCACCAATCATTATGACCCGGTGTCTGCAACAATCATGAACTGGCGTTAGCAACAATCATGAACCGGCGTTGTAAACAATCATGACCTGGAATTATCAGTTTTTTATAACCCGGTGATTTTTGGAAATCATAGATCGGCAAGTTCTACATCTTCAAGCCGGCTGAATATCAGTTGAATATTTGAAGACCAATATTTTTGTCAAAGCAGAGCATTGAAGGCCGATTCAAATGGATTCCTTATTTACAATATTTCTTCTGCAAGCAAATTGATTATGAAGCTGATCTATTGACTCGGATTTTCTAGAAGGAAGAAATGACAAGGATTTAAGGATGATCAAGTGCCGGTTTATAAGAATCTTTAAACCTGGAGCACAAGCCACCAAGTTTGTTCTTGTGTTTGTTTTACAGGAACAGTTTAACATGGATAAATCCAAATTAAACTGGGGGCTAATGTCGGGGATATACCAAGCGGCATAACCTGGCCGGAAGTATAACCCGGCCAGACTTGGCAACTCACTAACGACCTGCCCTGACTAGACGACTCACTAAGTGACCCGCCCGAGCTTGGTGACTCATGGGTGACCCGGCGAGTGGGTCAAAGGAACGACAAGACCCGGTGGCCTAGAAGGCGGTTTATGGAAGGCGGTTCATGTTATGGTGAGCCGGTTTATGAGGAAAGCACAAGGAATATTCTCCTACAAAGGAAGCAAGACTAGGACTCCACTTGTAATAGAGTAATCCTAATCCAACTAGGACTAGTCATGTAAACCGCCCCTTCAACATATATAAGGAGTGGCAGGGCTCCCCAAAAAGGGACAAGCAATAATTTCTAGGGCTAGACACAACTAGGAGAGCCGGTTTACGGCGACTCCCCCATGAGCATAATGAGACCTAGCCTCAAACAGCATGTAGGGCTATTACCGGATGATGTTTCCCGTGGCCCGAAGCTGTCTAAATCATCGTCTTGCGTTGCGTCTCTCGATTCCGCTCAACCCCTCTCAAGCTACTACATAGATGTGTTGGCCTCACGACTAAGTCCTCACGCTAGGACATCTGACGTGTTAATTCCACGACACCGAGCATAAATTTTTTGAATAATAATTTCTCTTGAGAGCTCATGATTGGGGCATGACTATAACATTGACTTAAGCCTCCCCCAATCTTGAGCGATACTTTCACCTTCACGAGGCTAAACATTATATATATAATTACGATCACGATGACCAGATGCATAGGATAAAACTTCTGATGAAATTCCAATTTCAATCGGTTGTAGTTCCATGATCCAATATCATCGCATAGCCTATACCATGTCAATGCCTTTCCCTTCAAAGATATAGGGAATACCTTATTCTTGTCAACATCTCGGGCATACCTGCAAGCTTAAATAATCCACAAACTTCATCCACATAGATTAGGTGCATATCGGGATGTAATGTTCCATCTCATGTATAGGGATTAGCTAGCAGTTCCTCTATCATACACGAAGGAATTTCAAAGTAAATATTTTCAGTAGGTTCAGTAGGTTGAGGAGCAACTCTTTGCTCTTTTGTTCAGGGTGAAGATACCCCTAACAAGCCCCTCAAAGGATTATTTTCCATAGTAACAAGTGAGAGTAAATTTCAGCACAATATATAAATGTTTCCTTACCTAGTTCCACTTACCAAAGGTGCTCCACTCCCTGGCAACAATGCCAGAAAAGAGTCTTGATGACCCACAAGTATATGGTATCTATCGTCGTCCTTTCGATAAGTAAGGGTGTCGAACCCAACGAGGAGTAGAAGGAAATGACAAGCGGTTTTTAGTAAGGTATTCTCTGCAAGCACTGAAATTATCGGTAACAGATAGTTTTGTGATAAGGTAATTCGTAAGGGGTAACAAGTAACAAAAGTAACAAGGTGCAGCAAGGTGGCCCAATCCTTTTTGTAGCAAAGGACAAGCCTGGTAAACTCTTATATAAAGCAAAGCGCTCCCGAGGACACATGGGAATTACTGTCAAGCTAGTTTTCATCATGCTCATATGACTCGCATTCGTTACTTTGATAATTTGATATGTGGGTGGACCGGTGCTTGGGTGTTGTCCTTCCTTGGACAAGCCTCCCACTTATGATTAACCCCTCTCGCAAGCATACACAACTATGAAATAAGAATTAAGGTAAACCTAACCATAACATGAAGCATATGGATCCAAATGAGCCCCTTATGAAGCAACTCATAAACAAGGGTTTAAGCTTCTGTCACTCTAGCAACCCATCATCTAATTATTACTTCCCAATGCCTTCCCCTAGGCCTAAATCATGGTGAAGTGTCATGTAGTCGACATTCACATAACACCACTAGAGGAGAGACAACATACATCTCATCAAAATATCGAACGAATACCAAATTCACATGATTACTTATAACAAGACTTCTCCCATGTCCTAAGGAACAAACGTAACTACTCACAAATCATATTCATGTTCATAATCAGAGGGGGATTGAATAGCATTAAGGATCTGAACATATGATCTTCCGCCGAATAAACCAACTAGCATCAACTACAAGGAGTAATCAACACTACTAGCAACCCACATGTACCAATCTGGGATTTTGAGACAAAGACCGGATACAAGAGATGAACTAGGGTTTGAGAGGAGATGGTGTTGGTGAAGATGTTGATGGAAACTAACCTCTCTCGATGAGAGGATTTATGGTGATGATGATGGCGATGATTTCCTCCTCCCGGAGGGATGTTTCCCCGGCAGAACAGCTCTACCGCAGCCCTAGATTGGTCCTGCCTGGGTTCTGCCTCGAGACGGCGGCGCTTCGTCCCGAAAGCTTCCTTATGATTTGTTCCAGGGCAAAAGACACCATATAGCAGAAGATGGATGTCGGGGCCCTGCCAGGTGCCCCATGAGGCAGAGGGCGCGCCCTCCACCCTCATGGCTGGTGGGTGGCCCCCTCTGGTGCTTTCTTCACCCAATATTTTTAATATATTCCAAAACTGACTTTTGTGGAGTTTCAGGACTTTTGGAGTTGTGCAGAATAGGTCTCTAATATTTGCTCCTTTTCCAACCTAGAATTCCAGCTGCCGGCATTCTCCCTCTTCGTGTAAACCTTATGAAATAAGAGAGAAAAGGCATAAGTATTGTGATATAATGTGTAGTAACAGCCCATAATGCAGTAAATATCGATATAAAAGCATGATGCAAAATGGACGTATCAGCGCGCGCCTGGCCTTGGTTGTCATGGCTGATGTCACCTCCGCCTCATGAGGTGAGGGCCTCATGGACTCTCCGTGGGTCCCCCTTACTTGTTCTCGATGCCAACCTCTCCTATAAATACAGAAACCTCCAGGAAATAACCTAGATCGGGAGTTATGCTGCCGCAAGCCTCTATAGCCACCAAAAACCAATCGGGCCCCTGTTCCAGCACCCTGCCGGAGGGGGGATCCATCACCAGTGGCCATCTTCATCATCCCGATGCTCTCCATGACGAGCAGGGAGTAGTTCACCCTCGGGGCTAAGGGTATGTACCAGTAGCTATGTGTTTGATCTCTCTCTCTCTCTCTCTCTCTCGTGTTCTTGATTTGGCACGATCTTGATGTACCGCGAGCTTTGCTATTATAGTTGGATCTTATGATGTTTCTCCCCCTCTATCTTCTTGTAATGGATTGAGTTTTCCCTTTGAAGTTACCTTATCGAATTGAGTCTTTAAGGATTTGAGAACACTTGATGTATGTTTTGGTGATCAGCTTGTGGGTTCCGTGACCTTGGGAATCTATGCATAGGGATTGGCACGCGTTTCGGTCTTGAGTCTCCGGTAGAAACTTTGGGGCACTCTATGAAGTTCTTTGTGTTGGTTTGAATAGATGAATCTGAGATTGTGTGATGCATATCGTATAATCATACCCACGGATAGTTTTGGTGACATTGGAGTATCTAGGTGACATTATGGTTTTGGTTGATTTGTGTCTGAAGGTGTTATTTTACTACGAACTCTAGGGCTGTTTGTGACACTTATAGGAATAGCCCAATGGATTGATCAGAAAGAATAACTTTGAGGTGGTTTCGTACCCTACAGTAATCTCTTCGTTTGTTCTCCGCTACTAGTGACTTTGGAGTGACTCTTCATTGCATGTTGAGGGATTTTTATATGACCTAATTACGTTATCATTGTTGAGAGAACTTGCACTAGTGAAAGTATGAACCCTAGGCCTTGTTTCGAAGCATTGCAATACCGTTTCCGCTCACTTTTACCACTTTCTACCTTTCTGTTTTTATAATTTCAGATTACAAAAACCTATATCTACCATCCATATTGCACTTGTATCACCATCTTTTTGCCGAACTACTGCACCTATACAATTTACCATTGTATTGGGTGTGTTGGGGACACAAGAGACTCTTTGTTATTTGGTTGCAGGGTTATTTGAGAGAGACCATCTTCATCCTATGCCTCCCACGGATTGATAAACCTTAGGTCATCCACTTGAGGGAAATTTGCTACTGTCCTACAAACCTCTGCACTTGGAGGCCCAACAACGTCTACAAGAAGAAGGTTGTGTAGTAGACATCAGTCCCTAATCGCCTGCGAACCGAGTCGGCGCATGGCGCTTGATAAGACGTGGGCGCCTCTGTTTCCCCAGGTTGCCTCGACAACCGTCCTACTTGACAACTACCTACTGCATGCAAAGAAAACCATCATTACTTGAGATCGTGGGAGGCCGACGATTGACCTCCCCTTGTCTGTAAATGCGGGGGTGGGCGGAGCCCCCTTCCCATCTTCGTCTTCTCACTTCTAGCTTCTCCCTCTTCTTGCTCCACCACCTCGCTAGAGCATCTATGGCACCAACGAGGAGGTTCTCGGCCGCGGAGAAGGGAAACACCCCTAAGGAGGGGAGGGACTTTCCCCCGCCCAAGAGGGGCCGCGGACGCCCCCGCAAGTATGTTGCGACGCAGGCAGTGGCTCCCCACGGGCATGGGAGCCCTCCTTCAAAGGCTGGTGCTGCCTCTGGTGGTCTTGGGGGCGCCTCTTCTTACGGTGGGAGCCGCCGCTGTCAGGGGAGCCGCTGTGAGGAGGCGAGGTGCGTGGTGGCCATCCGGCCACCACGCGCCTCGCCTCCTCACAGCCGGCCACCACAGTCGCGGTCCCACTCAACCGACTCTCCCTTGTAGTTCGTGGTGTGGGCGGAATAGCCTGCAGGTGCCTGACTCTGGCTCCCGCGCTTCTTCACGAGCACGCTGCCGGCCGGGGGACATGGTGGCTTCTGGCTTTAGGCCGATGGCTACTGCAGCAAGGCCTCGTGGGTGGAGGCCGAGGTTACGACCGCCGGCAACGTGTTCCTGAACTGCGGGTGGCAGTCGTTTGCCTGCGCGCAGGACCTGCGCGGGAAGTTGAAAGTGCAACTATCCCTGGGTGGTTTTGGTAATTCCTAACAACATATATCTCATTGAGCTAATGCTATTTCAAGATAAATATTTCAGGAAATCTCAATGTTTGGCATGGCATGGATGAGAAACGTGGACCCCTCAAAATGCTAAGGACAAAAGGATTGGCTCAAGCTCAAAGCACAAGACTCTACATTTTACTTTTAGTGATCCAAGATCACATTGAGTCCATAGGAAAGCCAATACTATTAAGAGGGGGTGAGGTGTTGCTTAATGAGTTTCTTGCTCAAAGTGCTTAGTGATATGCTCCAAAAGCCCTCAACTACTTTCTCACATACACATATGTCCCAAACCAAAAGTCAAACTCGGCCCCACCAAAAGTCAAACAGCAACATACTAAACGATCGTGTGCTAAGCTAACGGAATGGGTCATGTCAATCACATCATTCTCCTAATGATGTGATCCCCTTAATAAAATGACAACTCATGTCAATGGCTAGGAAACATAACCATCTTTGATCAACGAGCTAGTCAAGTAGAGGCATACTAGTGACAATCTGTTTGTCTATGTATTCACACATGTATTATGTTTCCGGTTAATACAATTCTAGCATGAATAATAAACATTTATCATGATATAGGGAAATAAAGAATAACTTTATTATTGCCTCTAGGGCATATTTCCTTCACTTACATGCCACAAGTCAAGTCTAGTAACAAGAACAAGAAAGATTCTTCTTCTAGTAGTAACAATAATCATGTTAAATCCAATGATGTTGTTTCTAGTAGTTCTCTTGATTCCACTAATGATTCTCTTAACTAAGTTACACTTGAGCAAGAAAATAGCTTATTGAAGGGAATTATAGACAAAGGTGTTTACAAGAGCCTTGCCGGAAGTAAGCAATTCAAGGAGATTGTACGCAAGCAAGGAAGGAACCGGAAGAATCAAGGTGTTGGTTTTGAACGAAAGTTCAATGCCAATGGAGTTGAGTGGGAAGAAGATCAATACCCCAAGACGAAGTTTGTTCCTCAACAAGAGAAGTACGATCCTACTTCTTTCAAAGGAACACAAGCTCAAGATGATCTTGCACCACAAGACCACAAGCAAAAAGGCAAGGACAAGCTTCAAGAGGAGATTGATGCATTTGAAGAAGCTCCTAAGGGCTTGGTCAAGTGGGTTCCCAAGACTACATCAAGTTCTACTTCATAAAGTAGGACTACAACTCCAAGGATTCCCATCAAGATGATGTGGATCCCAAAGAAGAAGAACTAGAGAGTTCTTGAGGGTGACTCTGCCAACATACTTCACTCTTATCATTTTGGCAAGGACAAGTGCAAACAACATCCATATCTTGCACTAATCCAAGGAGTCACAAACCCTCTTGTTGGTAAGACGAGGAACAAGATAACCTAATGCTTTCATGGACATCATCTTGTGTGTGCATCACTCTATTTCTATGGATATCCTTGCTTGTTCCTTGTGGGACTAACTCGTGTAGATATTGAAAGTGCAACTCACTCCAATGGATTGCTCCGAATGATCTACATCAACATTGAGAATCCACATCTTCAACACCTACATGGAGTCATCATCGACAAAACCCAAGGTTAGTTCATCCCTCTTAGGGGGGATATCACATCTAGGGGGAGCTTTACTCAAAAGAATTGAGCTAAAGCAACTCTAATGGTGTGAACACAACAATGCTTTATGTAAGAGTGGTAACCCCACTTGTGCTTAGATGATGAGTATGACCTATGATCAAATGTTCTCATTTGACTCCTAAGTCAATATACTCATATATAGATGACCTATTTATCGCCAATTGTTTGATAGATGCTAGAATTGGTTGTGCATGCTTTGTCACATATTTCATTTGCCATTTTATTGTGTGAGCATGTCGTTTGCATATTTTACTCATTCGAGGACATCCACTTGTTATTTTGTATGTTTGGCTTCTTTTTCTTTTGACCAAGTGGATGAACAAGAATGCCTAAGAACCTTCTGTAGCTATCTATGCTTTTCTCATCTCAAAATCTATTCATGCTACATCACAAAGTTTGATCATGTCAGATTCAAACCACTTTGTGTGAGGAGCACTCAGAGTCCCCGATTTGTCATAGACTTAAACTTCCAAAACCTCTTTGTGCATTTCGGTCTGACCGAGAAATCCATCTTGGTCACACCGAGTTCACTAAGTTGATCCAGGTTTTCATCTTGGTGCAACCGATTAGAACCTTTCGGTCACACCGAGTTGCAGTAACTGCTCGCAGTTTTGCATCTCGGTGCCACCGAGTTGTTCCACTCGATCACACCGACAAGGTCAGGTTATATATACCGGCGGGTCAAATTTTGGAAAATTTTCCAAAACCTTTCACCCGCGCGTAACCTACTCCCCCTCTTCAGGTCTCCGGATCGTATTCTCGCCGCGAGCGACCTCCCGACGCTGGTCTCCACCGCCGTCAACGGCAATCTGCCCCGCCGTTGCCGCCGTAGCAAGTTCACCGCCGAGATAGGGTATGAACTTGACACTTTGTGCTATTCTTTAACTCCGATTTGTAGCACATTGCTTTGCCATGATTCTTGCCAAGTACGAAATCATCCTGTCCAGCTAAAACATCCAGTAGATTAGCTTTGATTTGAAAATTTAGGGTTAGGTTTCCACCAAACTCATCTCAGACCGACCGAGTTGTTGAAATCGGTCTCACCGATTTGGCTTAGGCCATTGCACATGTGATTTTCGGTTTGACCGAGAATTTCAAATCGGTGTGACCGAGTTCAATTCTTTGTGAAACCATAGAAGTCTCGGTGCCACCAAACTGTGACTCGGTCTGACCGAGTTCACTAGTTTAGGTTCCAAAAGCTGCTTCGGTATCACCGAGTTTACAAATCGGTAGCTCCGAAATGCTTCCTATGGAAAACTAAAACTAAGTTTCCGAGTCAATTGTTTTGCAAAACCTCTATACTTTGTGATGCTCATCTACTATACCTCATCTACAACCTATTCACAGGGTCTGCTGACAGTAGTTTGCGTGAAGATGTATGATCAAAGTGACAGCCAGAACAAGTGAGAGGAACATGTTCAGTTGAGTGAGGGCACTAGTCCCTCGAGCAGCTATGATGAGGGTAGCAGAAGCACACCTAGTAACTTGCCCAGGGCAGCTACTAGAGCAAGGAAGAAGAGAACATCTGATTCTGAGGATCAGGACTATATTGCAGATGAGGATGAGGCCACTTCAAAGAAGAAAGTGGTGAAGAAAGAGTTTGACACTGCTGCTTCAACAAAGCCAGGGATGGATAGAAAAGCTCCAGCCAAAAGAGTTCCTATGTTAAAGGTCAGAGCATCCACTCAAGAAAATTTGGGATCTGAACCCAAAAAGGATGTTGCAGAAGGGAAATAGAAGGAAAGAAAGAGAGGGAGATGGTGCAAGAGAGTTGATCCCATGGCTGAATTTGAGAAGCCCTCCATGATGAGAGATGAAGAGGAAGAGGTTGCTGCACCAGCACCTAAAGCTCAGAAGCTGATGGGAGATGCAATCAGATTAGGGGTTGGTCCTAAGCCCAAAGATGCTCCCAAGGCTACTGCTCCTAAGCCCAAGTCTGCACCCTAGAGGAACACCAGAAGTATTCCAGCCGAGGAGAAGAACAAGGCCCCAGTGCCTGAAGCTGCTGATGATGAAGAAGCCCAAGATCCCTAACCACAATGATGCACATCCTGTTGCAGAAAACATGAAGCTCGGGAAGGATGCATGACTGAGATAGTGGAGAAAGTCTGATCCCTATGCTGTCAAGAGGAGAACTATTGTGGACTACAGGTTCCACACTAAGGAACAACAAGACTTCTATGAGACAATCCCGCTTGACAAGAAGCCTATTGTCTATGACATGAGATGGGTTGATTGGGAGTACATCAAGAAGAATGAAGATCACTATCCAGGTGTATATGAAAGCTTCAAAGCATGTGGAGTTGATACATTTGTTGCCCAGAAGCTCACCAAGTGGAATGATGACCTGATTATGCAGTTTTACTCCACTGCCCATTTCTACCCAGATGGGAAGATCAACTGGATGTCAGAAGGTACAAGGTACCAATCCTCTGTAGTAGAATGGGCACAGTTGATCAATGCTCCAAGAGAGAATGAAGCTGACTTGATGTCTATGCCAAGAAAAAGAAGGATCACAACTCAATGGCTAGCATGTACAGAGAGATCCCAGATGCTGCTTTGGAAACTCATAAGCTTGGATCTGTACACTACTTGTTGTCTGGTTTGCCAACAATCAACTGGATCCTAAGGCACAGATTGCTGCCCAAGTCAGGTGATCACAAGACGATTAGAGGACATGCTATCAATTTGTTACATTTGTTTTATGTGCCTCAAAAGTTTAAGGTCATGAGTCTGATTGTGGACACAATCAAGAGGACTGCTGCAGATCAGAAGAGATCTTGTGGGTATGCCCCGCAAATTCAGGAGCTCATTAACTCGAAGATGGGCAAAGGCAAATATATATTGGATAAGGAGCACCTACCTATCTACCCTGACTTTGAGGACAACACAGTTGTCATGAATGAGAATGATCCACCATTTTCTCAAGCACATGAGAAGAGAGAGAAGGCAAGGGCAGAGAAAGCTGCAAAGATGCCAACAACTGAAGAAACATCTCAAGTATTCTTGAAGAGCAAGCAAGATCAGCTTGGATATTTGATTGCCTCCACCTTGAGGATCGAGAAGGGCTTGGCCACCCTGACTCAAAACCAGGAGAGTTTGGAGAGGATCATTGAGCAGAAATTCTATGATCTTGATGTTAAGGTCACTGAGATCCAGTCAGTAGTTGAGCAACTTCAGGAGGAAGTGGAGGACAAGAAGGGCAAGTCTACTATAGATGCTTTCCCTAGAGTGCCCAGGAGCCAGAGATCTACAGCAGTGCATGTTCCAGACACAAGAGCTACTACATCTGCACCAGCAGCCACAGCTTCAGTACCTCTAGCTCCAGCAGGCACTCCACCAGCTCCAGCTACATCAACAGAAGCTGTCATCCTTGGAGTCATCTCTACGCCACCACATGAAGACCAAGCCTGAGAGTCGTTTAGCACTATGTATTTTTATGAACTTTTTGGTAACTTGTTGCCAAAGGGGGAGAAAATGTATAGATCATAGGCTTTGAGAGAGAGTGTTGCTTTTTATCTCTCTTGTTTTTGGTTGAACTTCTTGTTTGTGTGCTTGTGAGCTACTTGTTTACTTGTTTGATCATGTGTTTGATCATATGCTACACTTAATGCTTGTTGGATGATATTATCTCTTATATCCTTATATGATCATTCACTTGCTTGGTTAAGAGTGCATGCTTTTAACTTTTATCATTTTGAGAGCTCCACCAAGATGTATGTGACATGAAAGAGTAACCCATGATCCTAACACATTGTGCATTTGCAGTCCAAAGCAAACTTTAAATAATGCACAAATTAGGGGAGCTCTTGCTTATCACATACTTCTCAAAGCGACGATGTTTTTTAATCTTATTATCATTTGTCGAAGCTTTGATCTATATGTTGTCATCAATTACCAAAAAGGGGGAGATTGAAAGTGCAACTATCCCTGGGTGGTTTTGGTAATTCCTAACAACATATATCTCATTGAGCTAATGCTATTTCAAGATAAATATTTTAGGAAAGCTCAATGTTTGGCATGGCATGGATGAGAAACGTGGACCTCTCAAAATGCTAAGGACAAAAGGATTGGCTCAAGCTCAAAGGACAAGACTCTACATTTTACTTTTAGTGATCCAAGATCACATTGAGTCCATAGGAAAGCCAATACTATTAAGAGGGGGTGAGGTGTTGCTTAATGAGTTTCTTGCTCAAAGTGCTTAGTGATATGCTGCAAAAACTCTCAACTACTTTCTCACATCCACATATGTCCCAAACCAAAAGTCAAACTCGGCCCCACCGGAACTTTCTATCCGGCGCCACCGAGTTCAGTTGACATAGCCACTGCGAGAAACCCTAGTCTTTTTGGTCTCATCAATAGGGATCTCGGTCTCACCAAGATGGGATTGTAATCTCTCTGTTTCCCATCATAACGTTTCGGTCAAACCGAGATGAGCGATCGGTCCCACCGAGATTGCAATGCGAACTCCCTGTTTCCCTTTCGTAACATTTCGGTCCAACTGAGATGAGCGAATCGGTCCCATCGACTTTGCCTGACCAACTCTCTGGTTAGCTTATTACCAAAGTCGGTCTCACCGAGTTTGTGTAATCGGTCTCACCGAGATTATGTTATGCCCTAACCCTAATGATATCGGTCCCACCGAGTTGACATGTTGGTCCCACCGAAATGCCTAACGGTCACATTATGAACTAAATCAGTCTGACCGAGTTTCACGATTCGGTCCCACCGAGTTTGGTAAGTTGTGTGTAATGGTTAGATTTTGGGTGGAGGCTATATATACCCCTCCACCCACTCTTCATTTGTGGAGAGAGCCATCAGAACATGCCTACACTTCCAACATACATTTTCTGAGAGAGAACCACCTACACTTGTGTTGAGGTCAAGATATTCCATTTCTACCACATAAATGTTGATCTCTAGCCTTCCCCAAGTTGCTTTCCACTCAAATGTTCTTTCCACCAAATCCATATCCTGTGAGAGAGAGTTGAGTGTTGGGGAGACTATCATTTGAAGCACAAGAGCAAGGAGTTCATCATCAACACACCATCTATTATCTTTTGGACCACTTGGGAGCCTCCGTTGGAGTTGAACCAAGGAGTTTGTAAGGGCAAGGATATCGCCTACGTTGTGAAGATCTACCCTAGTGAGGCAAGTCCATCATGGACGACGGCCATGGTGGGATAGACAAGGTTGCTTCTTCGTGGACCCTTCATGGGTGGCACCCTCCGTGGACTCACGCAGTCGTTACCCTTCATGGGTTGAAGTCTCCATCAACGTGGATGTACGATAGCACCACCTATCGGAACCACGACAAAAAAATCCGTGTCTCCTATTGCGTTTGCACTCTCCAAACCCCTCCCTTTACATTCTTGCAAGTTGCATGCTTTACTTTCCGCTGCTTATATACTCATTGCATGCTTGCTTGAATTGTGTTAAGATTGCTTGACTTGTGCTAAGTTGCTAAAATCTTCCAAGAACCAAAATTGGGAAAAGGCTAGATTTTTATTTGGTCAAGTAATCTAATCACCCCCCTCTAGACATACTTTCGATCCTACAAAGGTGCACCCTCCACTTCAGGTATGACGGCGTCGCGACCCTCCACGTGAGGATCTTTGGGGAGGACGACCCGCGCGTAGGGTGCTGCGCGGACAGCGGCATCGACGACGATGGTGAAGATGACGACGGACGGAGGGGCGGCATTGTCACTGGTGATGACCTCGCCCTAAGCGATGATCGCGCTGACTCCAGCAGCGATGGCTTCTCCTCCGCAGAAATCTCCAGTGACGATGAATCCAACGAGCCGCCGCATCGTCGAGCCTGGACCGGGAGGGGAGACGAGCTGCATCGCCGCCACGCCTCGGCGTAGCGGGAGGAGGGCTCTGAGTGAGCCTGGGCACTACCGGAGCCAGTCCTTAGGAGCTGTTGTCGGTGTGCACCTTCTTTTGTTTTTCTTTTCTTTCTCTTTCTGCTGCAAAAAAGAAGAAGTAGGAGGCCCTACCAGGGCGTGTAATGGACTATGGTGCTTCCGCCATTATGTTATTATTTATATTCTTTCTCCTGATACTCATGTTGCCATTGATTGCGGTTGGGATAACTTATCTTAGAGTTCCTATGATGAACTTCCGCGCCGTGGGAGCGCTCCTCGTCGGGGGGTGACCTAGTGGTTGAGGGTGTCCTGGATTAGGGGGTCCTCGGACAGCCGGACTATATACTTTGGTCGGACTATTAGACTATGAAGATACAAGATTGAAGACTTTGTCCCGTGTCCGAATGGGACTCTCCTTGGCGTGGAAGGCAAGCTTGGTGATTAGGATGTATAGATCTCCTTCTCTGTAACCGACTTTGTGTAACCCTAGCCCCCTCCGGTGTCTATATAAACCGGAAGGTTTAGTCCATAGGACAACAACAATCATACTCATAGGCTAGCTTCTAGGGTTTAGCCTCTACGATCTTGTGGTAGATCAACTCTTGTAATACTCATATCAGCAAGATCAATCAAGCAGGAAGTAGGGTATTACCTCCATCGAGAGGGCCCAAACCTGGGTAAACATCGTGTCCCCCGCCTCCTGTTACCATTAGCCTTAGACGCATAGTTCGGGACCCCCTACCCGAGATCCCCGGTTTTGACACCGACATTGGTGCTTTCATTGAGAGTTCCACTATGTCATCACTGCAAGGCTTGATGGCTTGCCTTGTTGTCAAGGACAACATCACCTCTGGGGGAGCCGTGGCTCTAGGCTAAACTCTTCGACTAGGCGGCTTCGTCATGACCGCCCGATCGGCCGTTGTGCCGACGATGACTTCTCAGGTCATCAAAAACAGCCTCCACGTCAACTCAGAACTTGCCGAGCAGATGGATCCAATGGAGCTCTCCTCCCTGAACAAGCTCTTGGATCGCATCGCCGCTCTGGGGGTGGCTACGGACTATGATCGGATTGGGCTTAAACCCGACCAAAGGGAGATTAATTCTCCACCGGCCACTCATCAGATAGCCGTAGTGGAAGAGCAATGCACCGATTCACCCTCTATCCTGAGGACGAACTATGTCCGGATTCCCGAGCTCTCCGAGACGGATACCCGTCTACAGGAGGACATGCCCCAGGCTCCGAATTTAGAATCAGACAGCGGGCCAGAAAAATTGGGCAACATCCCGGAGCCCGAGCTGCCAAGCTCGGAAGCTTCTCTGCCCCTGGGTCTCAGATCGGGTCAGGGTTTGGACTTAAATCTACCCACCCACCCAGATACAAGCAATCTTTCCCACATCAGACAAGATCCCCAAGAGACAGTACATCACTTCTGGGCCAGATTCCTCCTTGTAATGAACAATGTTAAGGACTATCGCGAGGAAAACGCAATTTTATTCTTTTGCAAAAATTGCACGGACAAGGGAATCCTCAACGCCATAAGTCACTTTGACATAGTACACTTTGCCGACTTGGCGGCCATAGTACAGAAGTACTGTGCGATGGAAAGCGCCTGCAAAACCCAAACAAAATTCTGGGATCCTCCGGCTCTCACTAAACCCTTCATCTGAACTAAAAGGGTAAAATCTCACAAGTCACCCGATTCAATTACAAAAAAACCAAGGCCCGCTGCAGGGCGCGGAACCGTATTGGAGGAATGGCTCAATGCGCCATGCAAAATTCATAGCACACCGGATACCATACCAACACATAGCCTTAGAGCATGTTGGATACTCCGACAGGTAGCGAAGAGCGGCGAGGATCTCCTCATCAACCATACCGCAGAGCAACATCCCGCTGAAGATAACAATACGGTACTGATAGTCTACGAGACCTTCGCCTCAAATAATAGGCGTAAGCGAGCACTCCACAGCCTCGCCGAAGTCTGCCACATTGCAGCAATAAATCCATGGAACGACACGGCTATAACTTTCAATGCTAGTGACGAACCTCAATTACGAACAGTTCGGGCACCAGCCGCTTTGGTCCTTAGTCCAATCCTGGACGACTTCCGGCTTACTAAAGTGCTCATGGACGGCGGCAGTGGATTAAACCTCATCTACGAGGAGACCCTCAACAAGATGGAAATAGACAAGAGCCGCATTGAGCGAAGGAGCACGACATTCAGGGGAATCATCCCTAGTCGGTGAAGGAAATATGCCCTATAGGCAATAATAAAGTTATTATTTATTTCCTTATATCATGATAAATGTTTATTATTCATGCTAGAATTGTATTAACCGGAAACATAAGACATGTGTGAATACATAGACAAGCATAGTGTCCCTAGTATGCCTCTACTTGACTAGCTCGTTGATCTAAGATGGTTGTGTTTCCTAACCATAGACATGAGTTGTCATTTGATTAACAGGATCACATCATTAGAAGAATGATGTGATTGACTTGACCCATTTCGTTAGCTTAGCACTTGATCGTTTAGTATGTTGCTATTGCTTTCTTCATGACTTATACATGTTCCTACAACTATGAGATAATGCAACTCCCGTTTACTAGAGGAACACTTTGTGTGCTACCAAACGTCACAACCTAACTGGGTGATTATAAAGGAGCTCTACAGGTGTCTCCGAAGGTACATGCTGAGTTGGCATATTTCGAGATTAGGATTTGTCGCTTCGATTGTCGGAGAGGTATCTCTGGGCCCTCTCGGTAATGCACATCACTATAAGCCTTGCAAGCAATGTAGATAATGAGTTAGTTACAGAATGATGCATTATATAACGAGTAAAGGGACTTGCGGTAAGGAGATTGGACTAGGTATTAAGATATCGGCGATCGAATCTCGGGCAAGTAACATACCGATGACAAAGGGGACAACGTATGTTGTTATGCGGTTTGACCGATAAAGATCTTCATAGAATATGTAGGAGCCAATATGAGCATCCAGGTTCCGCTATTGGTTATTGACCGAAAACGTGTCTCAGTCATGTCTACATAGTTCTCCAACCCGTAGGGTCCGCACACTTAAAATTAGATGACGGTTATATTATGAGTTTATGTGTTTTGATGTAACGAAGATAGTTTGGAGTCCCGGATGTGATCATGGACATGACGAGGAGTCTCGAAATGGTCGAGACATGAAGATTGATATATTGGAAAACTATATTCGGACATCAGAATGGTTCCGGGAGTTATCGGATGTATACCGGAGTACCGGGGGGTTACCGGAACCCCTCGGGGGTTAATGGGCCTCATGGACCATAAGTGGAGAAGAGGAGGGGCGGCCAAGGCTGGTCGCGCGCCCCCTTCCCCTCTAGTTCGAATAGGACAAGGAGGGGGGCGGCGCCCCCACTTTCCTTCCTCTCCTCTCTCCCTTCCTTCCCCTCTCCTACTTGGACTAGGAAAGGAGGGAGTCCTACTCCCGGTGGGAGTAGGACTCCTCCCTGGTGCGGCTCCTCCTGGCCGGCCTCCCCTCCCCCTTGAAGATATACGGGGGATGGGGGCACCTCTAGGCACAACAATTGATCCTTGAGATCGATTAGCCGTGTGCGGTGCCCCCTCCACCATATTCCACCTCGATAATATCATAGCAGTGCTTGGGCGAAGCTCTGCATCGGTAGAACATCATCATCGTCACCACGCCGTCGTGCTGATGGAACTCTCCCTCGAAGCTCGGCTGGATCGGAGTTCGAGGGACGTCATCGAGCTGAACATGTACTAAACTCGGAGGTGCCGTGCGTTCGGTACTTGATCGGTCAGATCGTGAAGACGTACGACTACATCAACCGCGTTGTGCTAACGCTTCTGCTTACGGTCTATGAGGGTATATGGACATACTCTCCCCTCTCGTTGCTATGCATCACCATGATCTTGCGTGTGCGTAGGAATTTTTTTTAAAATTACTACGTTCCCCAATAGTGGTATCAGAGCCAGGTTTTATGCGTAGATGTTATATGCATGAGTAGAACACAAGTGAGTTGTGGGTGATACAACTCATATTGCTTACCAGCATGTCATACTTTAGTTCGGCGGTATTGTTGGATGAAGCGGCCTGGACCGACATTACGCGTACGCTTATGCGAGACTGGTTCTATCGACATGCTTTGCACATAGGTGGCTCGCGGGTGTTAGTTTCTCCAACTTTAGTTGAACTGAGTGTGGCTACGCCCGGTCCTTGAGAAGGTTAAAACAACACTAACTTGACGAACTATCGTTGTGGTTTTGATGCATAGGTAAGAATGGTTCTTGCTCAACCCGTAGCAGCCACGTAAAACTTGCAATAACAAAGTAGAGGACGTCTAACTTGTTTTTGCAGGGCATGTTGTGATGTGATATGGTCAAGACGTGATGCTATATTTTATTGTATGAGATGATCATGTTTTGTAACCGAGTTATCGGCAATTGGCAGGAGCCATATGGTTGTTGCCTTATTGTATGCAATGCAATCGCCCTGTAATTGCTTTACTTTATCACTAAGCGGTAGCGATAGTCGTAGAAGCAATAGGTGGCAAAACGACAATGATGCTACGATTGTAAGGGCATATTTATCCCTCAGGTGTTTTGGTGATTGATGACAATGCATTTGCGGACTAATCGTGTGCCTTGAGTTTCTCAGATACTTCATCTCTAGGCATGAGACGATTCGGTGCCCCTCGGAGATTATTGAAGTCGGCGTTGTTCTACGTTTCTCTTTGGTGGATTTGAGTCGTAGGAGAGCCGTACTATTAAGAGGGGGTCCGCGTCGGAAAGGTTTGGGTGGAATCAACACGTACACTTGTTCCTCCTTTCCCTGCATTTTGGAACTTCCCTTTGTTATCTAGGTTGTGCGGAAATCTGACGACTACTGCTATACTTGTGGTAGTACCGCAAGTACACGCGGTAGTACCGCTGTGTGTCACAGTAGTACCGCTCATATGGAGCGGTAGTACCGCGGCTCCCAGGCCGTGTGCCGCTCTGGTGCGGTAGTAGGGGCGGATGTAATTTTTTACATCCACGCCCTCCACGGTAGTACCGCTCGTCCAACGCGGTAGTACCGCGGGGGCCCATGGTAGTACTGCTCCCTAGGAGTCGTAGTACCGTGGCCCTCCTACCTAGTACCGCAGTGTCGCAGTAGTAGGCGCGGATGTAATTTTTTACATCCGCGCCCGCACGGTAGTACCGCGCCTCACGAGTGGTAGTACCGCGTCGGATTTTTGTACCACCTCAGTTTTAGCGGAAGTAGGCACGGATGTAATTTATTTCATCCGCGCCCTTCCCAGGCCGTGACTTTCCTCCCTAGCGGTAGTACCGCAAGTGGGTGCGTAGTACCACGCAAGCGGTAGTACTGCCCCCTTGTCAGGCTAGTTCCGGCCTGTGCTGCTGTCGCGGTAGTACTGTGGTCAGCCATGGTAGTACCGCACAGCCTCGCGGTAGTACCGCGCCCTTGGAGCGGTAGTACCGCGTGTCACGGGCTGAACATGTGGATAACGGTTGGATATTTCCCTCGACTATATAAGGGGTGTCTTCTACCTCTAGTTGACTACCTCTTCCACCTCTAAGCTCCATTGTTGCTCCAAGCTCCATTTTCACTCGATCTCTCTCCCTAGCCAATCAAACTTGTTGATTTGCTCGGGATTGGGTGACAAGTGCCTGATCTACACTTCCACCACAGGATATTTGATTCCCCCCACTTATCCCTAGCGGATCTTGTTACTCTTGGGTGTTGAGCACCCTAGACGGTTGAGGTCACCTCGAAGCCATACTCCATTGTGGTGAAGCTTCGCGGTATTGTTGGGAGCCTCCAAGTGTTGTGGAGATTGCCCCAATCTTGTTTGTAAAGGTCCGGTTGCCGCCTTCAAGGGCTCCAATAGTGGAACCACGGCATCTCGCATTGTGTGAGGGCGTGAGGAGATTACGGTGGCCCTAGTGGCTTCTTGGGGAGCATTGTACCTCCACACCGCTCTAACGGAGACGTACTTCCCCTTAAAAGGAAGGAACTTCGGTAATACATCCTCGTCTCCACCGGCTCCACTCTTGGTTATCTTGTCCCTTTACTTTTGCAATCTTACTTGTGCTATATCCATTGCTTGCTTGTGTGCTTATTGTCTTTGCATCATATAGGTTGTCCACGTAGTTGCACATCTAGACAACCTATTTCATTGCAAGTTTTAAATTGTTAAAGAAAAGTCTAAAAAGTGTTAGTTGCCTATTCACCCCCCCTCTAGTCAACCATATCGATCCTTTCAATTGGTATCAGAGCCTCGCCTCTTTATTAAGGACTTTGCCGTCCGAAGAGTATGGTTGACGTCAACGACGATGCGGAGGAACACTCCGGTGTGAATCCCATCTCGTCTTCGGCCGAAGGGGGAACCTCGGTCTCACATGAGGAATTCAATGTGGCTTTAGGCACATTGAAAACCTCCATGACGGCCGAGGTTAAAAGCATGTTTACTGAATTTCTAGAGGGACTTAAACTATCTACCTCACCAATGAAAGTGGGTGATCCCACTAACAAGGTGACGGATGCTAACTCCGATAAGGGGGAAGCTAACAATGAAAATAGTCCATCTACTAGTGGTAGAAATGGCACCGGCATCTTTGCCCATGTGGAACCCCCGGTGTATAGAGGACCGATCCCCTCAACTCATTTGAATCATGTCGGTCCTCCTAAATATGTGAAAAATGAAGATTTTGATGCTTGACTCTATCGCTTCAAGCGTCACTTAAAACATGTGAACACTAACCTTTGGAGAATTATTGAAGAAGGTTTCTATCCTCATGATCCAAGCAACTTCACTCCTCGAGAAGAAGTGGACAATCAATTCAATGAAAGTGCTCTCTTCATCATCCAAGATGCAATCCTTCCCGAAGATCTCCCTCATCTTCGACCTCATGCCATGGCCAAAGAAGCATGGAAATGTGTCGAGCGTCTCTATCGAGGAAGTGCTAGCATTCAACGCTCCAACTATGAAGTGGTGCAAGATGAGGCCGATGAGTTTGCAATGAAAGAGGATGAAGAACCTCGTGAGCTCTTTCGAAGAGTGACCAAACTCGCGGTCGCACTCCGAGATCATGGAAGCAAGGACACGGATGACAACTGGATCAAGCGCAAGTTCCTCAAGGCCATGATGCCCTACAACAAGGCCATCTCCTCAGTCATTCGCCAAAGACCGGACTTCCACTCCATGACCTCTAGTGAAGTGTTGGATGAGTTTGTTGCAATGAGCATCTTGGACAAGACCGCCGACAATGCGGTGCTCCGTTCCCAAAGGGCAAAGAAGCCCAATCTTGCCTTGAAGGTCAAGGTTAGTGTGGAAGAAGAAGAAGAAGAGGAAGATGAGGAGAGAAACCCCGAGGACACGAAGTATGATTATCATGAGCACATGGCTCTTGCCTCAAGACAGTTTTGGAGCAAGAAGACTACAAGACCCAACTTCGACAAGAACAACTCAAGTGGCCCAAGGGGAAGCAACGAGTTAGAACTTGTTTCAACTGTGGCAATGTTATCCATTTCGTTGTGGATTGTCCATACGAGAAGCGGGAAGACAATGGTGGCAAGTTCATTCGAAAAGACAAAGCCAAGCCCTTCCCCAACAAGAACAACTTCACCAAGAAGACTCCTTCTTGCAGGTTGGTGGTTCAAGAAGAATACCTGAGGATGACGATGATGATGAAGATGGTGAAACAATGGCCATGGCATCCGTTGCCATTGTCTCAACTCCTTGGGTGTCTCTCTTCGATGCACCTAACGAGAACATCACCGCCAAGTGCCTCATGGCTAGGGCCACCAACAAGGTAACCCCCAACATCAAAACCACCATTATTCCTAACCCTCCTTCAACGGATGACTTTGATAATGGTAAGGGGTCTAATGAGGAGATCAATGAATTTGAGTCCTTCATGAGTAATCTCAAGGGCAAATCCAAGAAGCATTTCGTTGCTCTCTTGGAACAACTTGGTGAAGCCAATGACATGGTCGAGGCTCATGAAGAAACCATCACTAAGATGGAAAGTCATAGTCGTGACTATGCCGATGAGATATCGGATCTCTCTAATGCTCTTGAGGAAGAGCGTGGGAATCGTTTGGCTCTTGAGGAGTCACACAACGATGGTCATGCTAAACTAAAGAAAGATCTTGATCATGCTCTTGTTGTGTCTCGTGGTCTAGCTTCCGAGAAGGCTAAACTTGGGGTTGATCATGTTAGACTCACGGAGGAGTTTGATGTACTTGACAAGGCCCACAAGGTCTTGAAAGGTGCTCATGCCACCCTCAAGGAGTCTCATGCTCAACTCCAAGTTAAGCTAACCAAGGAAAAGGCCACATTTCCTCACATGGTCTTAATTGATAATGCAAATGCTTCTAACCCATGTTGTGAGCATGTGAATCTTGTGGAGGAAAATGCCAAGTTGAAGGAACAACTCGAGAAAGGTCTTGTGTCATGCATACAAGGCGAGAAGAACCTAAATGACCTTTTGAGCAATCAAAAGGAAGTTGTGGGCAAGGAGGGAGTTGGGTTCGCACCCAAGTCCAAGAACAAGAAGAAGAACAAGGAGAAGAAGAGCAAGACCAATCGACCTCCTCCGCTCACGCAAACCTTTGTGAAGGAGGGAGAAGGTGCTCCTAAGGAGAAGAAGAACAATGGGAAGAGTGGTGAAGCCAAAGAGCGCAATGCCATCTCTCCCAACAAAGCCGGCGACTTTAACCCCTCTTATGTGTTGTGCCGTGCTAGTGATGGACATGTTTATGCTAAATTTGTTGGTTCTCCTTATGAGTACATTGAATGGTCTATTTGGGTTCCTAAGACCCTTGTTACTAACATCAAAGGACCCATTACTCAATGGGTACCTAAAACCAAGCATTGATCTCTTGTAGGTGTTTGCTTCCGGTGGAGGATCATGGTTGCTCGATAGTGGAGCAACAAATCATATGTCCGGGAGCAAGGACTTGGTGGTGGACGTGCACAATATCCCATCTATGCCCACCAATGTCGAATGGGGTGATGCCTCACATTCTAAGGTATTGGGTCTTGGCAAGGTTGTCATTTCCCATGATCTAACGATCGAGAAAGTCATGCTTCTTGAGTCCCTTGCGTTCAATTTACTTTCCGTTCGTCAACTCGCACTCATGAGTTTTGCGACCTTCTTTGATATTGATATCGTGGCCCTCTTGTGGAGCAAGACTCTTAAAGTAGCCTTTGTTGGGCATGTCGAGAATGGTCTCTATGTGGTTAAGTTCTCGGAGCAACCCACTAAGACCGCGACATGCCTAATGGCTAAAGTTGATGTGGGATGGCATTGGCATCGCCGTTTAGCCCATGTCAATATGAGATCTTTGCAAAGTCTTCTCAAGGGGGACCATGTTCATGGACTAACGAATGTTAGTTTTGCCAAAGATCGTGTTTGCAGTGCTTGTATCGAAGGAAAGCTTCATGAGACGGCTCACCCTCCCATGACTATCATCTACTCGAAGAGACCCTTGGAGCTCCTCCACAAGGACCTCTTTGGGCCCCCATCCTTTGATAGTCTTGGGGGTAGAAAGTATTGCTTGGTGATAGTGGATGATTATTCTAGATACACTTGGGTATACTTCTTCAAGAGGAAGAGTGAGACTCAACAAACCGTCATCGACTTTGCAAATGAAGCTCAACGTCAACACAATGCAAAGATCTTGACAATAAGAAGTGACAACGGCACCGAGTTCAAGAACTACACCTTGGATGAGTTTCTTAGTGATGAAGGGATCAAGCATCAATATTCTGCACCATATACCCCTCAACAAAATGGTGTTGCGAAGAGGAAGAACTGGACGTTGATGGATGCGGCAAGGACCATGATGGCGGAGTTCAAGTCTCCATACAACTTCTGGGCCGAAGCCATCAACACAGCTTGTCATGCATCCAATCGGCTCTATCTCCGCAAAGGCTTGAACAAGACTCCATATGAGATACTCACCGGGAACAAGCGCAATCTCAAGTACTTCCGGGTGTTCAGGTGTAAGTATTTCATTCTCAAGAAAGGTGTTCGTTTGTCTAAATTCGAAGCTAGAGCTCATGAGGGCATATTTGTTGGTTATGCTACAAAATCTCATGCTTACCGTGTTCTCAACAAGTCCAATGGACTCATTGAGGAGACGTGTAACGTAGAGTTTGATGAAAATAACGGCTCCCAAGTGGAGCAAAGTGGTACTTGTGATGTAGGTGATGAAATTCCTCCCCAAGCCATAAGAAGAATGGGTATTGGTCATAGCATACCCATTGAGGAACCCCTTGTGGCCAAAGGAGAAGGACAATGCTCCACTCAAGTGGAGCCATCACCTCCCCAAGACCCACACGCTTCCGAAGAACAAAGTGAAGGCCCTCAACCTCTTGAACAAGACCAAGGGCAAGATCAACCTCAAGATGGTAGTGAACCTCTAAATGATGCCCAAGGTCAAGTTCTCCCCCTCGAGCAAGTTCAAGATCATGAGCAAGCTCAAGACGGCGCTCAAGATGATCAAGTTAACCTTCCTCCTTCCACACCCGAGGAGGAATTAGAGCGTCATGCCACGAAGATTGCTTCCAAACTCACCACACAAGGCCATCTCATGGAAAACGTGGTTGGAAGCCTAAGAAAGGGGGTAAGCACTCGTAGACAATTAGCTAACTATTGTGAACATCATGCGTTTGTCTCTTGTGTTGAACCCCAAAAGGTCTATGAGGCGCTCGAAGACTCGGATTGGCTCAATGCCATGCATGAAGAACTCAACAACTTCGAATACAACAAGGTGTGGAGATTGGTGCCAAGACCTTCGGGGAACCACAACGTCATTGGAACAAAGTGGATCTTCAAGAACAAGCAAGATGCTCATGGGAACATCATTCGCAACAAGGCAAGATTGGTAGCACAAGGCTACTCCCAAGTTGAGGGTATCGACTACGGTGAAACCTTTGCTCCCGTTGCTCGTCTTGAATCCATTCGTTTGTTGATTGCTTACGCTTCCCGTCACAACTTTAAGTTGCAACAAATGGATGTGAAAAGTGCTTTTCTTAATGGTCCCATTAATGAGTTAGTTTATGTCAAGCAACCCCTAGGGTTCGAGGACCCCTACTTCCCGGATCATGTGTATCAACTCGATAAGGCACTCTATGGCCTTAAACAAGCCCCACGTGCATGGTATGACCACCTTACCGAGTTGTTACAAGATCGTGGATTTGAAGTAGGACAAATCGATCCCACTCTTTTTACTAAGAAGGTCAAAGGGGAGTTATTTGTATGCCAACTATATGTTGATCATATTATCTTTGGTTCTCCTAACAAAGCTTTCAATGAGGAATTTGCCGCTCTCATGACCTCCAAGTTCAAGATGTCTTCAATGGGAGAGTTGAAGTTCTTCCTTGGCTTTGACATCAAACAAAGAAGAGAAGTAACCTTCATCAATCAAGCCAAATACACTCAAGACATGCTTAAAAGATTCAAGCTAAGTGATGTCAAGCCGGCTTCTACACCAATGCCTACCAAGTGCCAACTTGACATCGATCCCAATGGTAAAGCGGTGGATCAAAAGGTATATCACTCCATGATTGGCTCCTTGCTTTACCTTTGTGCATCTAGACCGGATATCATGTTGATTGTGGGGATGTGTGCACGGTTTCAAGCCGCACCAAAGGAAAGTCACTATGTGGCGGTCAAGAGAATCTTTCGATATTTGGCTCATACCCCAAACTTTGGCTTATGGTACCCAAGAGGAGCAAATTTCAAGCTTGAAGGTTTCACGAATTCCGATTGGGCGGGGGACAAAGTGGATAGGAAGTCCACTTCCAGAGGGTGCCAATTTCTTGGTTGCTCTTTGGTAAGTTGGTCTTCCAAGAAGCAAAGTTGTGTGTCTCTCTCGTCCACCGAAGCAGAGTATGTGGCGGCCGGTAGTTGTTGTGCTCAACTCCTATGGATGAGGCAAACTTTAAAGGAGTACGGTGTCATTTGTGACAAAGTGTCTCTTTGGTGTGATAATGAAAGTGCCATCAAGATTTCTCTCAACCCGGTACAACACTTCAAGACGAAGCACATTAAGATTCGGTATCACTTCATCCGGGATCACATTAGGCGAGGGGAGATCGAGCTCAAGTATGTCAACACTCATGATAACCTTGCAGATATTTTCATGAAGCCCTTGGCTGAAGCAAGATTTTGCGAGTTAAGGCATGAGCTAAATATCATTGATTTGAGCAATGTGACTTGAACCCGTACACCCCCACCACACTTAACGTGTTGTCTAGTTTAGGTGTAGGCATGGACATAGGGGGAGTGTTGTTCTCTCAATGAACTCTCCCTCCCCCCATTATGCATAAATCGATCACCTCTTTCACATTAGCCATTTTTAATGGTACTTGTGCTTCAAAGATGAGTTTTGGTCATGGGCCCAAGGATAATTCTTCGCGGTGCCATACCATCCAACTCAAACATAGGTGGCTTCGGCCACCACCCTCTCTCCTCGAGAGGCTTTGTCGCTTGGTGGTTTCTTGTTGTCTTTTTGCCTTTGGTTTGTGCGTGTTCTTGTGGTTTCTTGTGTGTGCAAAGTTTCCGTGCAAAGGCCTTTTCTTCTCGTGTTGAAACTTGCGGTGACTTGAGCTCATGGTACTACCGCGGCCAGCTACGGTACTACCGCAGCCAGCCACGGTACTACCGCTTGCGGGAGCACGGTACTACCGTCACCACGCGGCAGTAATTTTTTACTGCCGCCTGGTTGAGCGGTACTACCGCATCGGCGCGGTACTTCCGCCCGAGCGGTACTACCGCGATGATACGCGGTACTACCGCGCCGGTTCGAGCGCGTGGGGATAAGGACGGGCAGGGGGAGTTTTAACTCCCCATACCCATTCGTTGTCCTCTCTCTCCACATCGCCTCCTTCTCTCCCTCGCTCAAGAACGAAGCTGGTGTTCGTCGCCGGATCTCCTCCACCGGCTGCCCTCCCGTGATTCCGACCGGTGGGATCGTTCCCCACCACGTGCTCTTGCTATGGACCAAGGTTTTTCCCCAACTCCCTCTCCGTGTTGATTGTGTTTAGTGTTTCTAGGTTTTGGGGGAGGCTTGTGTGTTCTTGAGATTCTTAGGCTTAATCTCTGCAAGAGTAGGATGAAGGAGCGTGGTATTGCATAGGATTTATACTTGTATTGTTGTCTTGCACTAGATCGGATCACCGTAGCACCGCCATTGTTTCGCGGTTCTTTTCAGATTCAAACCGCCGGTTGGATCTGACGCGACGCGGTACTACCGCCCGTCTGGCGCGGTACTACCGCCCCTCGGGAGCGGTACTACCGCGCTCTATGCGGTACTAAAATTTTACTTCCGCTCCAACCACGGTACTACCATGACCTCGCACGGTACTACCGCGTTTGGAGCAGTACTAATATTTTAGTACCGCAGGCAGTGGCAGTTCTACCGTGGCTCACATCTATCACATGCCAACTTTCTCGTATGCTTTCTATGTGTTTCTTGTGCCTTTTCGTGGCCTTTGCATTGATCCTTTCGCGTCTTTGGTGTTTTGCGTGTGTGTCTCAGGTGGTGTCTCTCGCTGGTCCAATCCCAGTCGTGACACTGGTTCCAAACGTCTGTGCAACCCAGGTGATGTACTAGAGGGCTCGTCTGCCTCCAAGCGCAATGTCAAGCACTCAGCTAGCAAGCACAAGGAGCCCGCTAAGGGCATGGATGAGATAGCCCAAGGTGATTATGTCTGTCTCAGGCAGCTTCACCCGTATGTGCACCCGCGTTCCACTGTCAGAGGCTGTGAGCTGTTCTGGAACAAGCAATAGAACAACATCTATCTGGATGTCATCAAGAACAAGCAGAATACCTATGTGGAGGTGAAGTGGATTGATATGCATCACATGAGGAAGGACAAGTTCCGTGACTACTTTGGAGAGGCTCTGGACTTGGTGGAGCAGTTTGGCATTGAGCATGTGTTAACCTTCCACCTCGACTATGACCCTGAGCTTATCTGTCAGTTCTTTGCCTCAGTATACTTTCACTCCGATGAGGAACGGAGGATGACCTGGATGACCAATCGCCGTAAGCTGTCTGCTACCTGGAAGGAGTTCATGGATCTTCTCCAGGTTCCTGATGATGGGATCAACTCTCCAGTGGTTGTTTGCCCCCATGCCAATGCTGACTCTGCCAACAAGGACAGGCTTGCACCATTCATGGTTGAGAAGGCGCTCGCCAATGGCAAGACAACTCTGGTGCTCAACCCTTTTCTGGATATCATGTATCGCATCTTCCGCAACTCCTTGTTCCCTTGCATCGGTGACAAAGACAAAGTTCATGCCTATATGGTGGACATGATGCTCATCTACGAGGAGGCTCGTTCGTCTCAGTCTCAGCCACTTGATGTCTCACACATCATGTGGTGTGAGCTCCGGTTTGCAGTGTTCAACCGCAAGGTGCCCATCTATGGGCCCTATCTGTTTCTGCTGATTTCGAAGACTTGGGAGAAGATGTTCCCTGATGAGGAGTTTCTTGCTCCAGACTGGGTTCGCCATGAGCCCATCTGCCTACGTTTCAAATCCAACTGGGCCAACACCACTACTCGTGCCGAGGCGACTGCTGCTAGGGCTGCTGTTGATGAGGAGGATGCTGGCGCCGAGGATGTTCCTGAGGGCCGTGCTGCTAAGCCTTCCCAGAGTGCCACTATGCCATCATGGGCCAAGAAGCTGAAGGACAAGATGAAGACTCTTTTCTGCATGCAAGCCAAGGGGCAGTACAGGACTCACGTGGCGTCCAAGGAGAGTCGTTGCCGGGACAACAAGATCTTGCAGCTCTATGGTGAGGCAGTGTCTGGCGGGTCTGAGGAGCACATCACTCCAGAGGCCGAGTGGATGGAGAAGCAGGGCTACAGGTGGACTGAGTCTGAGGAGGATGTCGAGGAGACCATCCCTGCTGCCGAGGAGACCGACGGAGAGGCTTGGGACGAGTTCTCTGCTTGAGCCACCTCTTGTGTGTAGGTGTCCTCTCTGCCTTTTTGGCGTCTCAATGCCAAAGGGGGAGAGAGTGTAGGGATTTGCGAGTGTGTCGTGTGTTTGCTGCTTTCTCGTTTGAACTATTTGCTGCTTTCTCGTTTAAACCTCAGTAGCTTTACTTCGTATGGTGTAAGACATATGCACTCTATCTATCCTAGCGAGCTTGTGTTATATTGTGTTATCTTTATGCTATGCTATGCTTATTATCATGCCTTGGTCTCTAAAATATAGGGGGAGTGTTGATCCTAGTCTGTGTGCTATGCAGTCCAAAGCATTCATCTAAAGTGCACACATCTAGGGGGAGCCCATCTATATTTTAGAGCGATGGGGTTTGCCCCTGCTCTAAATTATCTTATCTATATGCAAATCCCGTGTTGTCATCAATCCACCAAAAAGGGGGAGATTGTAAGGGCATATTTATCCCTCAGGTGTTTTCGTGATTGATGACAATGCATTTGCGGACTAATCATGTGCCTTGAGTTTCTCAGATACTTCATCTCTAGGCATGAGACGATTCGGTGCCCCTCGGAGACTATTGAAGTCGGCGTTGTTCTACGTTTCTCTTTGGTGGATTTGAGTCGTAGGAGAGCCGTACTATTAAGAGGGGGTCCGTGTCGGAAAGGTTTGGGTGGAATCAACACGTACACTTGTTCCTCCTTTCCCTGCATTTTGGAGCTTCCCTTTGTTATCTAGGTTGTGCGGAAATCTGACGACTACTGCTGTACTTGCGGTAGTACCGCAAGTACACGCGGTAGTACCGCTGTGTGTCACGGTAATACCGCTCATCCGGAGCGGTAGTACCGCGGCTCCCAGGCCTTGTGCCGCTCTGGTGCGGTAGTAGGGGCGGATGTAATTTTTTACATCCACGCCCTCCACGGTAGTACCGCTCGTCCAGCGCGGTAGTACCGCGGGGGCCCACGGTAGTACCGCTCCCTAGGAGTCGTAGTACCGTGGCCCTCCTACCTAGTACCGCAGTGTCGCGGTAGTAGGCGCGGATGTAATTTTTTACATCCGCGCCCGCACGGTAGTACCGCGCCTCGCGAGCGGTAGTACCGCATCGGATTTTTGTACCACCTCAGTTTCAGCGGAAGTAGGCACGGATGTAATTTATTTCATCCGCGCCCTTCCCAGGCCGTGACTTTCCTGCCTAGCGGTAGTACCGCAAATGGGTGCGGTAGTACCGCGCAAGCGGTAGTACTGCCCCCTTGTCAGGCTAGTTCCGGCCTGTGCTGCTGTCACGGTAGTACTGTGGTCAGCCACGGTAGTACCGCAGAGCCTCGCGGTAGTACCGTGCCCCTGGAGTGGTAGTACCGCGTGTCGCGGGCTGAACATGTGGATAACGGTTGGATATTTCCCTCGACTATATAAGGGGTGTCTTCTACCTCTAGTTGACTACCTCTTCCACCTCTAAGCTCCATTGTTGCTCCAAGCTCCATTTTCACTCGATCTCTCTCCCTAGCCAATCAAACATGTTGATTTGCTCGGGATTGGGTGACAAGTGCCCGATCTACACTTCCACCATAGGATATTTGATTCCCCCCACTTATCCCTAGCGGATCTTGTTACTCTTGGGTGTTGAGCACCCTAGACGGTTGAGGTCACCTCGAAGCCATACTCCATTGTGGTGAAGCTTCGCAGTATTGTTGGGAGCCTCCAAGTGTTGTGGAGATTGCCCCAATCTTGTTTGTAAAGGTCCGGTTGCTGCCTTCAAGGGCTCCAATAGTGGAACCACGGCATCTCGCATTGTGTGAGGGTGTGAGGAGATTACGGTGGCCCTAGTGGCTTCTTGGGGAGCATTGTGCCTCCACACCGCTCTAACGGAGACGTACTTCCCCTTAAAAGGAAGGAACTGCGGTAACACATCCTCGTCTCCACCGGCTCCACTCTTGGTTATCTTGTCCCTTTACTTTTGCAAGCTTACTTGTGCTATATCCATTGCTTGCTTGTGTGCTTATTGTCTTTGCATCATATTGGTTGTCCACATAGTTGCACATCTAGACAACCTATTTCATTGCAAGTTTTAAATTGTTAAAGAAAAGTCTAAAAAGTGTTAGTTGCCTATTCACCCCCCCTCTAGTCAACCATATCGATCCTTTCAACGATGGAGATCAAGGTGTCGGGCCGGTGACGAGGGTGATAATGACGGTGCTTCGGAGATGAAGATCACAAGCACAAGATGATGATGGCCATATCATATCACTTATATTGATTGCATGTGATGTTTATCCTTTATGCATCTTATTTTGCTTTGTTTGACGGTAGCATTATAAGATGATATCTCACTAAATTTCAAGGTATAAGTGTTCTCCCTGAGTATGCACCGTTGCGAAAGTTCTTCGTGCTGAGACACCACGTGATGATCGGGTGTGATAGGCTCTATGTTCAAATACAACGGGTGCAAAACAGTTGCACACGCGGAATACTCAGGTTAAACTTGACGAGCCTAGCATATAGAGATATGGCCTCGGAACACTGAGACCGAAAGGTCGAGCATGAATCATATAGTAGATATGATCAACATAGTGATGTTCACCATTGAAAACTACTCCATCTCACGTGATGATCGGACATGGTTTAGTTGATTTGGATCACGTGATCGCTTAGATGGTTAGAGGGATGTCTATCTAAGTGGGAGTTCTTAAGTAATATGATTAATTGAACTTAAATTTATCATGAACTTAGTACCTGATAGTATTTTGCTTGTCTATGTTTGTTGTAGATAGATGGCTCGTGCTGTTGTTCCGTTGAATTTTAATGCGTTCCTTGAGAAAGCTAAGTTGAAAGATGATGGTAGCAATTTCACAGACTGGGTCTGTAACTTGAGGAATATCCTCATTGCTGCACAGAAGAATTTCGTCCTGGAAGCATAGCTGGGTGCCAGGCCTGCTGCAGATGCAACTGACGACGTTAAGAACGTCTGGCAGAGCAAAGCTGATGACTACTCGATAGTTCAGTGTGCCATGCTTTACGGCTTAGAACCAGGACTTCAACGACGTTTTGAACGTCATGGAGCATATGAGATGTTCAAGGAGTTGAAGTTAATATTTCAAGCAAATGCCCGTATTGAGACATATGAAGTCTCCAATAAGTTCTATAGCTACAAGATGGAAGAGAACAATTCTGTCAGTGAACATATACTCAAAATGTCTGGGTATAATAATCACTTGATTCAACTGGGAGTTTATCTTCCTGATGATAGTGTCATTGACAGAATTCTTCAATCATTGCCACCAAGCTACAAAAGCTTCATGATGAACTATAGTACGCAAGGGATGAACAAGACTATTCCCGAGCTCTTCACAATGCTAAAAGCTGCGGAGGTAGAAATCAAAAAGGAGCATCAAGTGTTGATGGTCAACAAGACCACCAGTTTCAAGAAAAAAGGTAAAGGGAAGAAGAAGGGGAACTTCAAGAAGAACCGCAAACAAGTTGATGTTCAAGAGAAGAAACCCAAGTCTGGACCTAAGCCTGAGACTGAGTGCTTCTACTGCAAGCAGACTGGTCACTCAAAGCGGAACTACCCCAAGTATTTGGTGGATAAGAAGGATGGCAAGGTGAACAAAGGTATATGTGATATACATGTTATTGGTGTGTACCTTACTAATGCTCGCAGTAGCACCTGGGTATTTGATATTGGTTTTGTTGCTAATATTTGCAACTCGAAACAGGGACTACGGGTTAAGCGAAGATTGGCTAAGGACAAGGTGACGATGCGCGTGGGAAATGGTTCCAAAGTCGATGTGATCACGGTCGGCACGCTACCTCTACATCTACCTTCGGGATTAGTTTTAGACTTGAATAATTGTTATTTGGTGCCAGTGTTAAGCATGAACATTATATCTGGATCTTGTTTGATGCGAGATGGTTATTCATTTAAATCAGAGAATAATGGTTGTTCTATTTATATGAGTAATATCTTTTATGGTCATGGCCCCTTAAAGAGTGGTCTATTTTTATTGAATCTCGATATTAGTGATACACATATTCATAATGTTGAAGCCGAAAGATGTAGAGTTGATAATGATAGTGCAACTTATTTGTGGCACTGCTATTTGGGTCATATTGGTGTAAAGCACATGAAGAAACTCCATACTGATGGACTTCTAGAATCACTTGATTATGAATCACTTGGTACTTGCAAACCATGCCTCATGGGCAAGATGACTAAAACGCCGTTCTCCGGAACTATGGAGCGAGCAACAGATTTGTTGGAAATCATACATCCTGATGTATGTGGTCCAATGAACATTGAGGCTCGCGGTGGGTATCGTTAGTTTCTCACCTTCACAGATGATTTGAGCAGATATGGGTATATCTACTTAATGAAACATAAGTCTAAAACTTTTGAAAAGTTCAAAGAATTTTAGAGTGAAGTGGAAAATCATCGTAACAAGAAAATAAAGTTTCTATGATCTAATCATGGAGGAGAATATTTGAGTTACGAGTAATGTTTACATTTGAAACAATGCGGAATAGTTTCGCAACTCACGCCACCCAGAACACCACAACGTAATCGTGTGTCTGAATGTCGTAATCATACTTTACTAGATATGGTGCGATCTATGATGTCTCTTACTGATTTACCGCTATCATTTTGGGGTTATGCTTTAGAGATGGCCGCATTCACGTTAAATAGGGCACCATCAAAATCCGTTGAGACGATGCCTTATGAACTGTGGTTTGGCAAGAAACCAAAGTTGTCATTTCTTAAAGTTTGGGGCTGCGATGCTTATGTGAAAAAACTTCAACCTGATAAGCTCGAACCCAACTCGGAGAAATGTGTCTTCATAGGATACCTAAAGGAGACTATTGGGTACACCTTCTATCACAGATCTGAAGGCAAGATTTTTGTTGCTAAATTTGGATCCTTTCTAGAGAAGGAGTTTCTCTTGAAAGAAGTGAGTGGGAGGAAAGTAGAACTTGATGAGGTAACTGCACCTGCTCCCTTATTGGAAAGTAGTTCATCACAGAAACCGGTTCCTGTGATAACTACACCAATTAGTGAGGAAGCTAATGATATTGATCCTGAAACTTCAGATCAAGTTACTACCGAACCTCGTAGGTCAACCAGAGTAAGATCCGCATCAGAGTGGTACGGTAATCCTATTCTGGAAGTCATGTTACTTGACCATGGCGAACCTACGAACTATGAGGAAGCGATGATGAGCCCAGATTCCGCAAAATGGCTTGAGGCCATGAAATCTGAGATAGGATCCATGTATGAGAACAAAGTATGGACTTTGGTTGACTTGCTCGATGATCGGCAAGCCATCGAGAATAAATGGATCTTCAAGAAGAAGACTGACGCTGATGGTAATGTTACTGTCTACAAAGCTCGACTTGTTGCAAAAGGTTTTCGACAAGTTCAAGGGGTTGACTACGATGAGACTTTCTCACTCGTAGCGATGCTTAAATCTGTCCGAATCATGTTAGCAATTGCCGCGTTTTATGATTATGAAATATGGCAAATGGATGTCAAAACTGCATTCCTGAATGAATTTCTAGAAGAAGAGTTGTATATGATGCAACCAGAAGGTTTTGTCGATCGAAAAGGTGCTAACAAAGTGTGCAAGCTCCAGCGATCCATTTATGGACTGGTGCAAGCCTCTCGGAGTTGGAATAAACGCTTTCATAGTGTAATCAAAGCATATGGTTTTATACAGACTTTTGGAGAAGCCTGTATTTACAAGAAAGTGAGTGGGAGCTCTGTAGCATTTCTGATATTATATGTAGACGACATATTGTTGATTGGAAATGATATAGAATTTCTGGATAGCATAAAAGGATACTTGAATAAAAGTTTTTCAATCAAAGACCTCGGTGAAGCTGCTTATATATTAGGCATCAAGATCTATAGAGATAGATCAAGGCACTTAATTGGACTTTCACAAAGCAAATACCTTGATAAAGTTTTGAAAAAGTTCAAGATGGATCAAGCAAAGAAAGGGTTCTTGCCTATGTTACAAGGTGTGAAGTTGAGTCAGACTCAATGCCCGACCACAACAGAAGATAGAGAGAAAATGAAAGATGTTCCCTATGCTTTAGCCATAGGCTCTATCATGCATGCAATGCTGTGTACCAGACCTGATGTATGCTTAGCAATAAGTTTAGCAAGGAGGTACCAAAGTAATCCAGGAGTGGATCACTGGACAGCGGTCAAGAATATCCTGAAATACTTGAAAAGGACTAAGGATATGTTTCTCCTTTATGGAGGTGACAAAGAGCTAGTCGTAAATGGTTACATCGATGCAAGCTTTGAAACTGATCCAGACGATTCTAGATCGCAAACCAGATACGTGTTTATATTGAACGGTGGAGCTATCAGTTGGTGCAGTTCTAAACAAAGCATCATGGTGGGATCTACATGTGAAGCGGAGTACATAGCTGCTTCGGAAGTAGCAAATGAAGGAATCTTGATGAAGGAGTTCTTATGCGATCTAGGTGTCATACCTAGTGCATCGGGACCAATGAAAATCTTTGGTGATAATACTGGTGCAATTGCCTTGGCAAAGGAATCCAAATTTCACAAGAGAACCAAGCACATCAAGAGACGCTTCAATTCCACCCGGGACCAAGTCCAGGTGGGAGACATAGAGATTTGCAAGATACATATAGATCTGAATGTTGCAGACCCGCTGACTAAGCCTCTTCCACGAGCAAAACATGATCAACACCAAGGCTCCATGGGTGTTAGAAACATTACTGTGTAATCTAGATTATTGACACTAGTGCAAGTGGGAGACTAAAGGAAATATGCCCTAGAGGCAATAATAAAGTTATTATTTATTTCCTTATAGCATGATAAATGTTTATTATTCATGCTAGAAACATAATACATGTGTGAATACATAGACAAACATAGTGTCACAAGTATGCCTCTACTTGACTAGCTCATTGATCTAAGATGGTTGTGTTTCCTAACCATAGACATAAGTTGTCATTTTATTAACAGGATCACATCATTAGAAGAATCATGTGATTGACTTGACCCATTCCGTTAGCTTATCACTTGATTGTTTAGTACGTTGCTATTGCTTTCTTCATGACTTATACATGTTCCTACAACTATGAGATTATGCAACTCCCGTTTACTAGAGGAACACTTTGTGTGCTACCAAATGTCACAATGTAACTGGGTGATTATAAAGGAGCTCTACAGGTGTCTCCGAAGGTACATGTTGAGTTGGCGTATTTCGAGATTAGGATTTGTCACTCCGATTGTCGGAGAGGTATCTCTGGGCCCTCTCGGTAATGAATATCACTATAAGCCTCGCAAGCAATGTAGCTAATGTGTTAGTTACGGAATGATGCTTTATGTAACGAGTAAAGAGACTTGCCGGTAACGAGATTGAACTAGGTATTGAGATACCGACGATCGAATCTTGGGAAAGTAACATACTGATGACAAATGGAACTACGTATGTTGTTATGCGATTTGACTGATAAAGATCTTCGTAGAATATGTAGGAGCCAATATGAGCATCCAGGTTCCGCTGTGGTTATTGATCGAAAACGTGTCTTGGTCATGTCTACATAGTTCTCGAACCCGTAGGGTCCGCACGCTTAAATTTAGATGACGATTATATTATGAGTTTATGTGTTTTGATGTACCGAAGATAGTTCGGAGTCCCGGATATGATCACGAACATGCTAAGGTGTCTCGAAATGGCCGAGACATGAATATTGATATATTGGACGACTATATTCAGACACCGGAATGGTTCCGGGGGTTATCGGATGTATACCGGAGTACCGGGGGGTTACCGGAACCCCCCGGGGGGTTAATGGGCCTCATGGGCCGTAAGTGTAGTAGAGGAGGGGTGGCCAGGGCTGGCCGCGTACCCCTCCCCCTCTAGTCCGAATAGGACAAGGAGGGGGGGCGGCGCCCCCACTTTCCTTCCTTTCCTCTCTCCCTTCCTTCCCCTCTCCTACTTGGACTAGGAAAGGAGCGAGTCCTACTCCCGGTGGGAGTAGGACTCCTCCCTGGCGCGCCTCCTCCTGGAGGGCCGCCCCCTCCCCCTTGATCCTTTATATACGGGGGTAGGGGGCACCTCTAGGCACAAAAATTGATCCTTGAGATCTATTAGCCGTGTGCGGTGCCCCCTCCACCATATTCCACCTCGATAATATAGTAGCAGTGCTTAGGTGAAGCTCTGTGTCGGTAGAACATCATCATTGTTACCACTCCGTCATGCTGACGGAACTCTCCCTCGAAGCTCGGCTGGATCGTAGTTCGAGGGACGTCATCGAGCTGAACGTGTGCTGAACTCGGAGGTGCCGTGCGTTTGGTACTTGATCAGTCAGATCGTGAAGATGTACGACTACATCAACCGCGTTGTGCTAACGCTTTCGCTTACGGTCTACGAGGGTACGTGGACATACTCTCCCCTCTCATTGCTATGCATCACCATGATCTTGCATGTGCGTAGGAATTTTTTTGAAATTACTAGATTCCCCAACAGTCGGGAGGCACGATGTGCGGGAAAAATCACACTAGATATGGTATTCGGCACGCCGGAGAATTATAGATCCGAAGAAATCACATTCCATGTGGCCCCGTTTAGTAGCGGATACCACGCCCTTTTAGGGCGGGACGCATTCACGAGCTTTCAAGCTATACCCCATTACGGGTACATGAAGCTCAAAATGCCCGGGCCCAATGGAATCATCACTCTAGCTAGTGATCCGGACGTAGCACTCCATGCCGAAAATAAAACCGCCGCACTGGCCCTTGAGGCACTATCCGAAGCCCTGGCGGCTAAAGAACAAACCACGTTGCACTCCACAGTGGACAGGGACGACGTGATACTCGACAAACAACCCAAGTCCACCTCTTTCAAACCAGCGGACGAAATAGTCAAATTCTAGGTCCACCCAACGGACCCTACAAAAGCAGCATCCATTGGGGCACAGCTAAACCCCACAACATACGCCGCACCGCGAGAGTTCCTGTGCGAGAATTGGGACATCTTTGCCTAGCATCCTTCAGACATGCTAGGCATCCCATGCAGGCTGGCCGAACATAACATAAACATACTGAAGGGATACAAGCCGGTCAAGCAGACTCTTCGGCGCTTCTCAGAACCTAAACGACAAGCCATGTGAGAAGAGCTAGCCAAGTTACTCGAGGCCGGATTCATCAGAGATATAAAACATCCAGATTGGCTAGCAAACCTGGTGATGGTACCAAAGAATGACAAATCCTGGCGCCTATGTGTCGATTTCAAGGACCTCAATAAGGCTTGCCCCAAGGATCCCTTCCCCCTCCCCCGCATTGATCAAATCATCGACGCTACCGCGGGACACGACTCATTGTGTTTCCTCGACGCATACTCCGGATACCATCAAATAAAGATGGCGGAGTCTGACCAAGCCGCAACGACATTCATCACACCATACGGCCCCTTCTGTTTCAACACCAGGCCTTTCAGGCTCAAAAATGCCGGCGCAACCTATCAACGCATGATTCAGACATGCCTGGAGAAACAAATCGGCAAAACAGTGGAGGCATATGTAGACGACGTGGTCATCAAAGCAAGACATGTCGAATCTTTAATAGATGACTTGAGGCTCACGTTCGATAACCTCCGAACATATGACATCAAGCTCAACCCGGAAAAATGTGTTTTCGGCGTACCTGCCAGAAAGCTGCTAGGCTTCATCATTTCCAATAGAGGAATTGAAGCAAATCCGGCAAAAATCTGAGCTCTGTCACAGTTGGCTACCCCAACAGACCTCAACAAAATCCAGAAATTAACTGGATGCATGGCCGCCTTAAGCCGCTTTATCTCCCGATTAGGAGAAAAGGCACTACCTCTTTATCGCCTTCTTCAACGCTCCGAACACTTCGAGTGGACGGACGTGGCCACGGCCAGACTGGAATAAATAAAGGCCCTTTTGGCCAGCAACCCAATCCTGGCCGTGCCAAATATTGGCGAACCCATGCTATTATATATAGCCACAACACACCAGGTTGTAAGCGCAGTGCTCGTCGTCGAACGAGAAACGGACGGACACAAGTTCCCGCTTCAAAAGCCAGTATAGTACGTATCCACTGTCCTCACTTCATGCAAGTACCGGTACCCACATTATCAAAAGATAGCATACGCGGTCTTCATGGCATCCCGGAAACTATGTCACTACTTTCAAGAGTGCTCAATCACGGTGGCCTCCGAAGTACCACTCAACGATATAATAAATAACCGCGATGCCACGGGCCGGATTGCTAAATGGGCTATCGAGCTCCTACCGTTCGACATAACATACAAACCACGGCGAGCCATTAAGTCGCAAGTACTGGCTAACTTTGTCGCCGAATGGACAGAAGCCGAACTCCCTAAAGAGTACGGCGCATACTCCAATTGGATCATGCACTTCGACGTCTCTAAGATGCTGACCGGATTGGGAGCGGGTGTTGTCCTGACATCCCCCACCGGAGACACGGTCCAATATGTACTCCAAATACTATACACAGACTCCAACAATGCAGCCGGATACGAGGCTCTGTTGCATGGTCTTTGGATGGCAGTCTCCATGGGCATCCAATGCCTAGAAGTGCGCAGGGATTCGAACCTTGCAGTATCTCAGATAAATGGAGAATTTGATGCCAAGGATCCGAAAATGGTGGCCTACCGTAATGCCATCCTCAAAATGTTAGCTCGGTTCGAGGGGCTCGAATTCCATCATGTGGTTCGAGAAAACAATCAAGCGGCAGATATCCTCGCCCGCATCGGCGCCAAGCGCGACCCCGTCCCACCTAATATCTTCTTGGAAAGGTAGTTCAAGCCATCCGTGGTGTGGCAAGGGGAGACTGACAATACTAGTACGGATCCAACCACGACCCCATACACCGAGCATACTGACATAATCGGAGGCTACGCCACCAAAATAACACCTTCAGCCCACGTGATCATGGTTGTCATTGCCCCATGGACAAAACCCTTCTTAGCCTACCTAAATAGGCAAGAACTTCTTGAGGACCAAAATGAAGCATGTTGCATTGTGCGGCATTCCAAAGCCTACAAAGTCCACGAGGGAGAGCTTTATAAGAAAAGCGCCACCGGAGTGCTCCAAAGATGCATCTCCGGAGAGGAAGGGCAGCAGCTCTTGGCCGAAATCCATGCCGGACTCGGCGGCCACCACGCCACAGCTCGGGCCCTTGTAAGCAAGGCCTTCCGTACATGTTTTTACTGGCCGATAGCCCGAGCAGACGCACATGATCTCGTCCAACATTGCGTCGGTTGCCAGCTTTCCGACAATCCGAGCCATATGCCCCCTACCGCTCTCCAAACAATCCCCATAACTTGGCCCTTCGCGGTCTGGGGGCGTGATATGGTCGGACCTCTTCAAGGGGGAAGCCATAAGAAAAAATACTTAGTGGTCATGGTGGACAAATTCACCAAATGGATTGAAGCCAAACTAGTTAAATCGGCCAAATCCGGACCAGTGATAGACTTCATATCAGGGGTCGTACACCGTTACGGTGTCCCCCATAGCATCATCACTAACAATGGCTGAAAATTCACAGCTAATGAGATGAAAACTTGGTGCAGCAACATGTGCATTAAGCTCGATTACGCCTCTGTCTATCACCCTCAAACAAATGGTCAAGTCGAACACGCAAATGGTCTTATTATGAGCGGAATAAAACCCAGACTGGTGCGATCCTTGAAGGAGTCAGATACGCACTGGGTCGAGGAGCTCGACTCCGTACTATGGGGACTGCGGACCACGCCGAATCGCACTACCGGATACACACCATTCTTTATGGTGTATGACGCAGAGGCGGTATTGCCCTGCGACATTATTCATGACTCACCTCGGGTGCGCATGTATGAAGAGAGAGAAGCTGAGCTCGATCGGCAGGACAATCTAGATGCCCTGAAGGAGGAGCGCGATGTAGCAAAAGCCCGTTCCACTTTCTATCAGCAGCAGGTTCGAAGGTATCAAAGCAGAGAAGTGCGGGCCAAAACCTACAATATTGGCGAACTCGTTCTACGCTTACCTGAGAAGAAAAGGGACAAGCTCAAGCCCAAGTGGGAGGGTCCCTTCATCATTGATAAATTTCTCACCAGAGGAGCGTACCGCCTTTGTGATGCATCGGATAATCGATTAGAGCAGAACCCATGGAATGCGGCCAGACTCCGAAGATTCTACGCCTAAGCGTCGGAGTCTGTGTTTCTGTCCTTACCTCCGCCCCTTTTATATTATATCCTCTCCCTTTTTTCTTCTTTCTTTTTATATATAGCTCTAGAAGGCTCAAAGTGTGACACGTTTACACAATTTCAACGTGCTATGCGCGCTAATTATACCTGGGGGCTTCTTATATAGAAGCTTAATATAACTATTTTTCAGGCTTCATGCCTAATGCATATGTGTAACTTCTCCATATGCACCTTTTTTCGCCATTATATGCATCGATATGACTTAAGTTTTGGCCAAGCTGGGTTGCCTAGCTCTTGTGTTCATGCCCTACGTTCCCATTAATTCAGCTAGGGCATAAGAGGAGCACCTCTGCGATTGTTACTGCCGGGTCAGCTGGATGTGTACCTCAGACTGGGTGAAGCCGAAAGCTAGCGTTCTTAAGGGAATATTCGGTCGGTGAACAAAAGATGTTTTTTATCTATTACAACATAAATCCCCAGATGTTTTGTATCATGCATCTCTGTTCGTAGTTTGGACATGCACATTAATGCATGCGTACCCAAGGAAAGGAACCCTTAACGGAACTATTCTCTCTAGAAGATGTTTCTTACTATCCATGTAATATAACATAACTAGTTGGGTACTTGTCTGTTCAAGCACTTATGACCCCTATGCCTGGTTTCCATGCGTACCCCTATTTTACATAACTGAGCGGGTATTCGGGTACACTTCGTACTGTCGGGTCCGGAGGCTGAAGCGAAAAGGTCCGCCAAGTCAAATGATTTACAATCCGGCTAGGGACTACATACATCCACTGAAGTACATAGTCACTTGGACTGGCTAAATTCTTCTTCTATACCATCCAACAGGCTGTCTAGCCTACAATCCTATTGGGAATACTTTGCAGCTAATTCTACTTGGTCATATACCAGACTTACGGGGATCTCTTTCCCATCTGACCCTACAGGTCCGACCTCGGCCATATGGTTCGGGTCAGCCTTGGCGTATCACGTCTTCACCATGGCCCAGGCTTCCCTCGCACCTTGTCGGCTGGCCGATGTCTTCCATAATTGGAAGCGCCGCCGTGCTCCCTTGAGCATCTCCACAAGCTCCCCCATGCCTCCTGGCAGGGAAGCGGATGGCCACAAGGCCTGGGCAATACCCTGCATCACCTGCCGAACTCGTTTGTGCAGTTGTAAAAGCTCTTGCAGAAGATCGCCTGCGGATCCAGGCATTTCCTCTTCAGGACGGTCTGTCAGCATACCTACACACATAACTCTGTTAACTCGTTTCTTCACCGAACTGTACAATAGTTTGTTAAAGCACGTACCATAAATGCCACGTCTAAGCCTCCTATTCTCCTTCACGGAGTCAGCAAGCTGAGCTTGAACATCTGCTAATTCGACGCCCAGCCGGATATTGGCATCTTGGAGATTGTTTTTCTCCCACCTAACCTGTGTAAGCACACGCTCACCATCCTTTAGCTGTCTTCGAGCTTGCAGCTCATCCTCTCGTACGATCTCCGGATTCTCTCCGGGATTGTCTGCAAAATCTATTGTTAGATTTGTAAAGCATGCAGAATATTAACTGGTGTACATACTGACATTCTCTTTGACCAAGACAAGTATTACCAGATGATGCCTTCTTGGATTTCTCTATTTCGGTAACGACGGCCCTTACCTGGGCTTTGCATTCCTCTAGCTCTTGAGATAAATGGGTATTCTTCTCCGCAAGAACATGTGCATACAATGATCCTTAAATCAGTTGTGCCAACTGTTTCAAGTCTCAGGGGCTACTGATATACATACCTATAAAATTTTCTTAACCGTATATGCTTTACATACTAGTCCGTGGCTCTGGCGAGTCCATCTTGAGCAGCCCGGATGTATGTGTCTCCTGAGTTGAAGGCATTAAATGCCTCTTCGTAGAAACTAGCGTCGTGGAGTACGGCCCACCGGCGCCGATGATTCATGGCGCCCTCCACTTCGGAATTCACAGCGGAGATTCTGTCCACATCCTCTGTAGGAGGATAGTTTGGCGTTGTCCCCACATTAGCCTCCACCCTTGAGGCCAGTTCTGGAATCTGGTTGGCAGAGACGTGGCCGGCTGGGTCTCTGGACATAGTCCAGCGACTACTCTTTCTCCCAGGACACAATGGACGATGTTACATTTCAAAGACGATAATCATGGAGGAGGTTTTAAATTATACCTCTGCGACGGCGTCTCAATCTTGACCGCCTTCCTCTTAAGCCTGCCTGGCCGGGGTGCCCTTTGCTGATGAGCCCCCGTGGGCTCGGCGCGGCGTCCCGGTAGCCGTTTCTATAAAGTACAATGTATGTGTATAAGGCAAGGCATAAAGAAGGAATCCTTCTCGGAACTTAGGACTTCGGTTTTACTTACGTTCGATACAGGGAGCAGTCCAGGATAGTCGGCGATGATGGCCACCAAGGTGCCGTCACAGCTTGCTTAGTAAAATGTCCCGTCGACGAGCTCCACAGATATGTCCGGATCTTCTTCAAGTCAGGGGTCGAGGGCCCGCTCAGAGTCCTCTGGTTGTGGAGATGGGCTGTGAATCTCCCTCGCGGCCTTTTGTAGTTCTTGCCAGAAATTGGCAATGTAAGTGTTTATGATGAAGAGTACGAGAGTGAATGGAGTTGAGTAAAGGATAGCAGCTCACCCAGCTTGGGGGTTGTACATAGAAAATTCATCCTGTGGCTTAATACAGAGGAACTCCTCTTCTTCTCCTTTGTACAAGTTGGACAGTATTTTCGCCAGAGTGGTGGCGGAGTCCGAACCTTTACGACCGTAGCGGGTGGCGTCGTCTTCTCCATTGAAGTGCCACATGGGTTTCCCCAATATTGAAGTGGCTGAACCCCCCGCATTATGCATATTGACACAACTTCGATTATTGTCAATCCTGATTTGGCCAGCGTTTTATCCTGCCCATCAGGTAAAGGACCTCTCTGATATCTTCCTCCTGGGGGCTCCGGGGGCACCAGCTTTGGCGTTTCTTTAGCGGAGCATTAGTGAACTCAGGAAGGCCCGTCCGAATTGGGTCCGAAAGGGGAACGTCCTCTACATAAAACCACTCCGAGGGCCAGTCTTCGGATGCCTTCTTTGGAGTGCCGAACAAGTATCCGGTCTCGGCGACGCGCCATATTTCGGCTCCACCCACTTGATATATTGATCCCTCTTGATTACGAGGGACAAGGCAGAATAGCCTCTTCCATAGCTCGAAATGAGCCTCGCAGCCCAGAAATAGCTCGCAAAGGGCAACGTAACCTGCAATATGCAGTACAGAGGCAGGGGTGAAGTTATGCAGCTGGAGGCCATAGAACTCCAAGAGCCCGCGGAGGAATGGGTGGATTGGAAACCCGAGTCCCCCAGCAAATAAGGGATAAGGCATACCTGCTCCAACTTGGATGGGTTGGGAAAGCTCGCTGCTTGCTCCCCGCCATTATAGGTGTCTAGTCCAGCTCAGACAGGGACCATGTATGCAGGCGGGAGAAACCCCTTGGTCTGCAACTCTACTAATCGGCTATGGGGAACAGAACACGTCTCCCAATCACCTGGCTTAGTGCTACAGGAGGAAGAGGAGGAGCTGCGATGGCCGGCAATGATGGGATGGTTTCTTTCGGGCGCGCTCTGATGAAATGCTTGCTGAGGGGAGGATGGTGTGATTTGGATCTGAGGATCCCCTTCTCTTTAAATAGACAATTTACTTACATGGCTAGGGTGGCAAATGTAAAAATGCCCCGACTTCTCGCATTCGCTTGACACGTGGATATAATCATTATTGAAGCACAGAAGCCGCGGAGTACAACGTAAATGGGAAGACGGACACTACTCGCTACAACAGGTACTCTGGATTTGGAGGAGAACCCACCTTGCAATGTCGAAGACAATTTGCGCGCCGGACTCATCGTCATTGAAGCCTGGTTTAGGAGCTATTGAGGGAGTCCTGGATTAGGGGGTCCTCAGACAGCTGGACTATATACTTTGGTCGGACTGTTGGACTATGAAGATACAAGATTGAAGACTTCATCCCGTGTCTGGATGGGACTCTCCTTAGCGTGGAAGGCAAGATTGGTGATTCGGATGTATATATCTCCTTCTCTGTAACCGACTTTGTGTAACCCTATCCCCCTCCAATGTCTATATAAACCGGAGGGTTTAGCCCGTAGGACAACAATAATCACACTCATAGACTAGCTTCTAGGGTTTAGCCTCTACGATCTCGTGGTAGATCAACTCTTGTAATACTCATATCATCAAGATCAATCAAGCATGAAGTAGGGTATTACCTCCATCAAGAGGGCCCGAACCAGGGTAAACATCGTGTCCCCCGCCTCCTGTTACCATTAGCCTTAGACGCACAGTTCGGGACCCCCTACTCGAGATCCGCCAGTTTTGACACCGACAGTGGTCACCAGGCTTCAGGAGGGGGCCCTCATAGTTGTGGAACTAGGAGGCCGCGGAGGCGCAGTGCCTGCAGGCTCGTTCGAGAGCGTCGCGCGAGGACAAATATGCCATAGGGCCAGGGACTGAGGCTTTGGTGAGGTGTGTTTGCAGGCAAGCCCGAAGCGTGCGCACCATCCCAGTCCCCACGCGCGGGACGCGCGAGGAGGAGCGACGGGCAACTGCCACTCCTCCTGAGGCAGGGCCTGAGAGAACGAGCAAGGCAATAAGAAAAATTCCCAACCCTCAAATGCTGAAACTCCAAATTCCATTCAAGAAGTCGCAAATCAGATACAGAAAGCAAGCAAAAGAACAGCCGTGTCCAGCACCTATATTGGTCTTCTCACTAGCGCAACGCTAAGTGCTGCCACTAGGACATGGGAGTGAGCCCCCACGAGGCCCAAGGGAGACGCTCATGAGACTCTGGGGCATGTACAGCCACAACTCATTATTACATGAGAGTGTCACGAGCGGAGACCTTCACAGGCGCGGAGCCTTCTTGACGGGTAGAACTTCTAGAGGTGCTGGATGTTCCAGGCATTCTGGATGGGGACCCCGTCCTGCATCTCCAGGCGCGCGGGGCCATGCCTGGAGATACGGGCGATCCTGAATGGGCCCTCCCACGTGGGGGAGAGATTTTGAAGCCCTTCTGATGCGGAGCATCCTACGGTCATCACCATGTCAAGAGTCCGTTTGGCTAGTGACACGTGCGACCTCTACTTCTCATACATAAAGGTGAATCTTCTCCTTTACACGTGCTCACTTGACCCCTTCGAGGCTGGTATACTACTTAACACTTCTCCCGTGTGCATGCATAGGTATTGTCGGAGCTTCACGGATGTCGAGGAGGAGTGCAAGCGCCAAGGAACAACTACACCATCCGCAAGGGAGGCATGGAAGAGAAGACGGAAGAAACGGGGTTGCTACGATCTACAACCACCGGACGACCAGACAACGCCGGACGTCCGACGCCTGGAGCTCCAGCCAGCCCAAAAGTCCAACCGACGAAAGCTACAGCGGCCGGACGACCGACGAACGCCGGACGTCCGACAAGTCCCAGCGCACGGACGACCGACACCGACCGGACGACCGGTGCTAAGGCGATAGAACAGAATTTACGGAAGTCCGAAGACTTCCGGACGTCCGGACCGTCCCGAGCTTCCGGACGTCCGACCCCCACCGGACGTCCGACGCCTGTGTGCGCAGCCGCGGGCCTTTGGCCTTGTATCCCTCTCCCACTTACCCCTTCGTGGCTTAGACTATGAATAGACCACCTCCACCTCCTTTCTAGGGTTAGCAAATATGATAGCTCATTCTTAGGTGAGCTTTGCTCCTACCTCTACTCTTGAGAGAGAGAGACTACCACTCCCATGGAGTTCAAGACCTCCATGTGAGAAGATCCCGCGGGATTCAAGACCCCCTTCGTGGGAAGATCCTTCTAGGATTCAAGCCCTCATCTCCTTCATAGGATTTGGGATGAACTCTACCTTGTATCTTTCTCTTTGTTATTCATGTACCTTGTGATCTTGTGTGTTTGATTGTCTAGTGGATGTGTGATTTGGACTTGTTCTTGAGTGTTTCCCCTTGTGGTTTCTCCCCGTTCCTTCCCGTGTTCATCGCGTTCTTCGAGGGATCCCACTCCAATCGTGAAAGATCGGCCTACACTGGTTAGCCCCGTATCATATGGTATCATGAGCCACGTTTATCACGTATTTGGAGTCCCTCCCACCGTTTTCTAGCCTTGTTTTGCTTGATTTCATCCTAAAATTCGAAAATCCCCACCAAAAATAGCCCCAATTTTTTTTTGTGATTTGTTGGTTTGATGATGTTTTGTTGATTTTGATCCATGGATTTGCTTGGTTTCAAGTGGATCTAGCATTTCCCCAAGTTTCCCCATCTTCCATCCACAAAATCTCGTCAATTTTGACCCCAAAATCTCCATTTTCCGCCCAAAATCGCGTCCCGGAACTCAATTCTCGCGTTGACCCCGACCCACCGGACGACCGGCGTTTTACGGACGTCCGGACCCCCACGAAGCACCGGATGTCCGACCTTTTCTGGACAACCGGAACCCCTAATCCGAACCAAATTTACGGATTTCCGACTTTCCCGGACGTCCGACGCTCCGGACATCCGACCTTTACGGACGTCCGTAACCTGTAGATATTGACTTCGGCTGATTCTTGTTTCGGCCATAACTAATTCATCCGAACTCCGATTTTGACGTTCTTTAGCTCGTTTTGAAGCTCTTGACATCCCCCTTCCCACAAAAATACCACCAACATAATTTGACTCCATCAAATTTTCGAAAATTTGGCAAGTTTTCCTAGGCCTTCCACCATATCATCCGCATAGCCACCACCGATTTCCGCAACCTAACCCATTTTGTTCCCCATAGCATTAGTGGTTGCTTGAGTAGTGATTCGAGTCTCCTAAGGTGTTTCGGCTACTTAGGGACAATTGCTTCTTCATCAATCACCACCACCACTTTCGTATAGGCTTACCCACCATACATTTCGCCACCCCCAACTTAACCCAATAGTTGTTTGAGCTTGTTTGAGTTGTGGCTTGTGTCTCCTAAGGTGTTTCGGCTACTTAGGGACGGCAACTTCAACATTGACTCGCATAACCCATCATCCCACTTCCGCATTGCCTAGTGCAAAACGACCACCACTTTCCGCTACCACCATTTGACTTTTGCCATTGGAGATTTTGAGTTTGCGGTTTTTCCGTTTCCTAGGGTGTTTCGGCTAACTAGGAACGGGTCGACATCGGCAACACCGCCTGTCATCATCGCCAAGGACGGTAACCTCAACGACACCATTGTATATTCCCCTTGCAATTGCATTGTTAACCCCTAGCCCATTTTGCGTTACTTGCCTATCGAGACTAGCCATTTGAGTATTGCCGGGCCACGTTACTTGTGCACATTAGGGATCTACACCATCAATTGCATACATACCATATCATATTGGTATCATATCTTGTGTCACAAGTTTGTTCCCGCATATACACAATTGCTATCTTGGTTTGTGCATTGTGCATAAGTGGCCATATAAAAAAAAAGAAGAATAAGCTTTTAAGCAAAAGAGAGAGCAAAGAGCTTGTAAGCAATAGCCATAGCATCAAAATATATCATATGGTATCATACTCGATCATCTTGGATCATCTTGTGAGAAACACCGGGAACCATACATACATAGCATACTTGGGATAGAAAGTTTATCCATTTTGCATCTTATAGGTTGTGCACAAGTGTCGTATCCGCCTACTGAGCAATCGTACTAGCGTCTCTCTTGAGTTGTGCAACATGAGCGTTTTCCGTGGATTCCACATTTTGTGCTCATTCCTTGGTTGCACGACCCCATTTATCTATCCGTGTGTGTGTTTCCGTGTGCCACATATTGCTATTGGTCTACTTGTTTCGCTTGCGAATTTGTGAATCTCTTTCAACATTATTGACTGTTGCTAACATTTTGCATTAAATTTTTGTGCCACTATCCTCACCGAGCTCTACCATAAGCTTTACTTGATAGGTGTGAGTGAACAAGTCCGGTACCAATTCCACTATTCTTTCATCTCACATTGAGTGAAACGGGATACATCCTCAACTTTGGGAAAAGGTAACTTGGTATTGTTTATCTCATTTCCTACTCACCTCTACTCGAGTCTTGTGATGGATAGGCAAGGCATTTCACCTTCGGTCTACAACAACAACAACGAGTTCGATGCCATGAACAACTCCAACGATGCCAAGATGAAAGCTCAAATGGAGGAGATCAAAGCTCTCATCAAGTCCTACAAGCGATCTTCCTCATCTTCGAGAAGACGCTCAAGAGCACATGCTTCCGAGCTACCATCTCCGGCAAGATCACATCGGCATCGACACCATCACCATCAAGAACGTGAAGGTCAAGAGCTCTACACCAATAACCGCTCAAAGACTTCACCATCTCCCTTGGCATCTTCGCCAAGCGACTTCAAGGCATCTTCGCCTATGGACATACGGCATCTTCGCCAACAAGCACCTCAAGACTACGCTCAAGAGAAGCTCCCCAAGCTCAAGTCCGCGACTTCCACGAGCTACTACGACCTTGACATCGACCATGCGATTCCTTTCTATGGGACTCAAGAACCCGAGAAGTACCTTGAGTGGGAGCGTTTGATGGACGACTACCTTAAGCTACATCAAGTTCGTCCCGAAGATCAAGTGAAGTGCACCACAAGAAACTTCCATGACTATGCCTCGTCTTTGTGGCTTCACACACCTTCGGAGTACTATGACATGAGTTGGCACAAGACGAAGAGAGCTTTGCAGCGAGAGTTTGTGACTCCAACCTACACGGAACAACTTCAACGCCAATTGGAGAACACCATTCAAGGATCCAAGTCCATCGACGCGTACTTCAAGGAGATGAAGAATGCCTTGCGACGAGCCAGTGTGGATGACCCCATTTGGATGAAGTTCCACTTCATGATGGGATTGCACACCGACATCTCCAAGACAATCTTCCTCGAGAACTACAAGTCCATCGACGACTGCTACATTGGTGCTCTCAAGGTGGAGCAAGAACTCATGAAGGCCAAGGCTTCTCCACCCCAAGCAAACTTCGCGGCGACCAAGCTCTACAACAAGCATGAGGCTAGTACCACCAAGATGTCCAAGCCCGACGAGCTCCAAGACGATGCTCCCAAGTTCGACTTCACCGCCATCCCTCTTTGTGGCATTGATGATGCCGAGTCTACCTTGACTCTTTTTCAAGACGGTGTGGTTACGAGTACGACTATGGAGACCTTCAAGGACCGAGCTTTGGAGGCGAGCGACAAGGTGGCGAGCAAGGATGATGCTTCCATCTTAGGAGGTGAGAGTGATGATGTGCCATATTCGGCCTTCATCCACGGCGACAGTGACGAGATGATCGAGCATGGGATTTTCCCTTCGGTCATGGAGGAGAGTGATGATGTGCCATGTTCGGCCTTCATCCATGGCGACAACGACGAGATGGTTGAGCAAGGGATTCTCCATTCGACCATGGCGACGTATGATGACTTGAGTGACTTCTGCCACCATATTGAGAGTGAGAGTGACTTCACCACTAGCCCCAAATATGATGAGTTGCCACAATTACCATGTGAGGAGAGCCACAACCCCCACCACTTGAGTGATATGAGTGACTCCACCATATGTGACTTTGAGTGCACCTATTTTGAGGGAGTGAGTGAACCACCACATAGAGAGAGTGAGATAGTTGATAGGTCATGTGAGGCCACTTTCAACACTAATGACTTGACCTCTACCTCTATTGTGCCTTCTCATTTGGTGCTAGGTCCCATTTATGATGACGCGCCGATCCTCGACAACTTCGTCCTCCCTTTGGACAAGACGATGGCCATGGTGGAATATGATGCACCCCCCACATGGTTCCATCGCAATGAAGATGACCACCATTTGGTCTTTCCCACCTCACCTACACCACTTGAGTGGAATGAACAAGGTAACATAGGTGAAGGTGATGCTCTAGTCCCACTAGTGGACATTCTTGACATTGATTGCTTGCATGATGTTAATCCACCTAGTACCTTGCTTCATGCTAGTATGATTTCCCCATATGATGATTTGCCCATTTATGATGAGTTTGATGATTGTCATGTGGAATCTATTAGTTGTGATGCCATGTTGCATAGGATTTCTTGTGACAACTCTTTAGGTCACATCATGTTTGCTAATCCGATTGACTTGTCATATGCTATGCATGAGATCAATCATATGTCATATTTGCAATCTCTTCATAGTGACTATGCATATGCCATTAAAATAAACCCAATTTGCACATATGGCATAGATGACAAGCCCATGGTTATTGGCATTTGTTTTTCTTGTGATGATATTGATATGCTCCCTTTGCATCATTTATCTCATATACCATGCCATGACCACCTAGCTTCGGATATGCATTGTTTTGGAGGTTGTCCATTTTCTCCATATGATATTTCCGCTATTGCTCATGAGGAGGCCCCCATAGTTTCCTCGTACATTTTAGGAGATTTTGATCCATCCCATTCATAGCATGATCCCCATACTTGTGTGCACCATATGCTCCCCATGAATAAACATGCTAGTGATGTGCCATATACTTGCATTCTCAATTTGTGTCCCCATCGTGTCATACATAATAACTATTCTTTCATGATGGATGGCATGTTCTTATACCATGCATCAAATTTCTTTGAGCGATGCTTATCTTGTGCTAACTCACATGTGCACACACACATCATGATGGATGATGTGTACATTTACCACGCGCACAATTTCTTTGGTTTGTGTCTCTTTTGTGTAGGTACTCATGAATACTTGTCAACCTTGCAATCCCACGAGTTGACAAAACAAGCTCTAGAGAACAACGATGATTTGGGATCCCATGGATTGTCTTTCCCATCGCTCTCTTCGCACAAAGACTTCGCACATTTCTTCTACATGGCCCTCACTTGGCTATGGGTTATTGTTCATTACATATCATATGCCCATCTTGCCATGTTCACTTTGCATGATATGCTCATTCCTATGCCTTTGACATGCATTTGTGACCCATGCTTTGCATTACACATGATGATTGATTCTAGTACTTGTATGTGTATTAGCAAGCTTGGTGGAGATATTGCTTGTTCTTGCCATATTCCTTTTGTGCACCATTCCTATGATGACACTTTCATCTTGCTTTGTGTTCGTGCTTGCAATATGTCCTGTGCAATCCCTATGCCTATTATTTGCTCACACGACATGATTGCCATGATTTATTATAGTGTGTTGCATCTTCACTCCACTAGTTTGCACGACTTGATTACTATGCTTGCTTATGTTGCATCACCAATGACTCATACTTGCTCATTTCATGCGGTTGATGACAACCATCTATATGCTTTGCACATGATTCATATTGCTTCTTGTCATATATCTCCATGTGTTGCCTCTCTCATGCTAGATGATTTTCCATGTATTGAGTGCAACAATGATTCTCTTCTTGCTCATGAGATTGCCCCCATAGTATTCTCGCATATATTTGGAGATTTTGACATAATCCTTGTGAAGCATGCTTGTCTTACTTATTTGCACCATATACCTAGTGCCATGAATATTGCCATTGTTGCATCATATTATGCATGCACTTGTATCCCTCTCCCACTTACCCCTTTGTGTCTTAGACTATAAATAGACCACCTCCACCTCCTTTCTAGGGTTAGCAAATATGATAGCTCATTCTTAGGTGAGCTTTGCTCCTACCTCTACTCTTGAGAGAGAGACTACCACTCCCATGGAGTTCAAGACCTCCATGTGAGAAGATCCCGCGGGATTCAAGACCCCCTTTGTGGGAAGATCCTTCTAGGATCCAAGCCCTCATCTCCTTCATAGGATTTGGGATGAACTCTACCTTGTATCTTTCTCTTTGTTGTTCATGTACCTTGTGATCTTGTGTGTTTGATTGTCTAGTGGATGTGTGATTTGGACTTGTTCTTGAGTGTTTCCCCTTGTGATTTCTCTCCGTTCCTCCCCGTGTTCATCGCATTCTTCAAGAGCACCCACCTCATGATGAATACACCCACCTCGATGGTCTGGGAATGGATGTTGCGGCAGTGGTACGCCGCAGCGCGTGCTGGTACCTCGTAGCTCGGGGCGAGGCTTGGCGACGGTGTTCCTCCCCCAACACGAGGTCCATCCCCCGCGAGGTATCCTGACATGCCTCGTCGAATGCTAGGACCCATGGAGAGCGATGCCTGACCTCGTGAGGGAGGACCTCCTCGTAGACGAGGAAGAACGGGGTCTCGCCTGTAGGCTTGGTCGCGGTGGTGCGGATGGACCATAGCACGGACGGAAGCTCGTCGAGCCAGCCTCTGCCACAAGCCTCGAGCTTTTTTGGAAGCTCCTTCCCTTGAGTCCCCTCAAGACCTCCGCATTGGCGCACTCGGCCTAGCTATTGCTCCATGCGTGCGCCACCGAAGCATAGCATATCTGTGTTCCAAGGTTAGCACAATATGTCTTAAAGAGGTTGCTCGTGAACTAGGAGCTGTTGTTGGTGATGATGCGGTTGGGCACCCCGAGGTGGCTTACGAGGCCTTGATGAACTTGATTATAGAGCCAGCCAGGATGGTGCGGACAGCTTCCACCTCCGCCCACTTGGTGAACTTCTCGATGGCAACGTAGAGGTAGCGGTAGCCCCCGAGCGCTCGAGGAAACGGGACCAAGATGTCCAACCCCCAGACCACAAATGGCCACGAGAGCGGGATGGTCTGGAGGCCCTGAGTGGGCTGGTGGATCTGTTTAGCATGGAATTGACATACTTCACAAGATCTTACTGATTCAGTGGCATCATTGAGCGCAGTGGGCCAGTAGAACCTGCTGCAGAACGCATTGCCCACGAGGGTGCGCGATGAGGTCTGATGCCCACAATCCCCTCCGTGAATGTCGGCCAGTAGCTCGCACCCCTGCTCCTTGGAGATGCACCATAGGGAGACGTCGTTCAGGTGCCTCCGGTAGAGTTCGCCGTCCTAGATGCAGTATGGGGTGGCCTGGCGGGCCACTCGCTCTGCATCTCGTTCCTTCTCTGGCAGGGTGCCTTGAAGCAGGTACGCCTTGAGTTCCTCGGTCCAGCACCCCTCCTAAGGCTTGAGCGCGAGGAGCTGGCGAGCCCCTAAAGCCGGGCCGTAGGCTAGGGCGCCCACAGTGGGCGCCGCAGCCAGCTCCTCCCGAGGCAGCACTAGCTCGGGAACAGGGGCGGGGGGGCTGCCGAAGGCCTGAAGAGTCGTTCCTCGAAGATGCCAGGCTCCCGTGGGAGGTGGCAGGATGCCCTCTTAGCGATGTCGCCCGCCTCCTTGTTCGTGTCGCGCAACACGTGCTGCAGTTCCAATCCCAACAATTGCTTCTCCACTTTGCGTACTGATGTCTACTATGCAACCTGCTTCTTGCAGACTCATGTTGGGCCTCCAAGCGCAGAGTTCTGTAGGACAGTAGCAAACTTCCCTCAAGTGGATGACCTAAAGTTTATCGATCCATGGGAGGTGTAGGATGAAGATGGTATCGCTCAAACAACCCTGCAACCAAATAACAAAGAGTCTCTTGTGTCCCCAACACACCCAATACAATGGTAAATTGTATAGGTGCACTAGTTCGGTGAAGAGATGGTGATACAAGTGCAATATGGATAGTAGATATGGGTTTTTGTAATCTGAAAATATAAAAACAGCAAGGTAGCAAGTAACAAAAGTGAGCGAAAACGGTATTGCAATGCTTCGAAACAAGGCCTAGGGTTCATACTTTTACTAGTGCAAGTTCTCTCAACAATGATAACATAATTAGATCATATAACAATCCCTCAACATGCAACAAAGAGTCACTCCAAAGTCACTAATAGCAGAGAACAAACGAAGAGATTATTATAGGGTACGAAACCACCTCAAAGTTGTTCTTTTTGATCGATCTATTGGGCTATTCCTATAAGTGTCAGAAATAGCCCTAGAGTTCGTACAAAAATTACACCTTAAGACACACATCAACCAAACCCTAATGTCACCTTGATACTCCAATGTCACCACAAGTATCCATGGGTTTGATTATACGATATGCATCACACAATCTCATATTCATCTATTGAAACCAACACAAAGAACTTCAAAGAGTGCCCCAAATTTTCTACCGGAGAGTCAAGACGAAAACGTGTGCCAACCCCTATGCATAAGTTCACAAGGTCACAGAACCCGCAAGTTGATCACCAAAACATACATCAAGTGGATCACATGAATATCCCATTGTCACCACAAATAAGCACATGCAAGACATACATCAAGTGTTCTCAAATCCTGAAAGACTCAATCCGATAAGGTAACTTCAATGGTAGAACTCAATCCATTACAAGAAGGTAGAGGGGGAGAAACATCATAAGATCCAACTACAATAGCAAAGCTCGCGGTACATCAAGATCGTGCCAAGGCAAGAACACGAGAGAGAGAGAGAGATCAAACACATAGCTACTGGTACATACCCTCATCCCCGAGGGTGAACCACTCCCTCCTCATCATGGAGACCCCCGGGATGATGAAGATGGCCACTAGTGATGGATCCCCCCTTCGACAGGGTGCAGAGGCTTGCCGCGGCAGAACTCCCGATCTTGGTTATGTTCTGGAAGTTTGGGGATATATAAGAGGTGTTGGCATCAGGAACAAGTCAGGGGGGGTCCACGAGGCAGCCACAAGGTAGGGGGTGCACCCAGGGGGTAGGGCGTGCCCTCCACACTCGTGGTGGCCTCGGGACTCTTCTGGTCCATCTCCGATGCTCCGTGCACGTCTTCTGGTCCAAAAATAATCTCCGTAAATTTTCAGGTCAATTGGACTTCGTTTGATATTCCTTTTCTGCAATACTCAAAAACAAGAAAAAAAATAGTAACTAGCATTGAGCTCCAGGTTAATAGGTTAGTCCCAAAAATCATATAAAATAGCATATAAATGCATATAAAACATCCAAGATGGATAATATAATATCATGGAACAATCAAAAATTATAGATACGTTGGAGACGTATCAAGCATCCCCAAGCTTAATTCCTGCTCGTCCTCGAGTAGGTAAATGACAAAAGCAGAATGTTTGGATGTGGAATGCTACCTAACGTATTTATCAATGTAATCTTCTCCATTGTGGCAAGAATATTCGGATCCATAAAAGTTAAATATTGACATAAAAACAATAATACTTCAATCATACTAACAAGGCAATTATGTCTTCTCAAAATAACATGGCCAAAGAAAGCTTATCCCTACAAAATCATATAGTCTGGCTATGCTCCATCTTCATCACACAAAATATTCAAATCATGCACAACCCCGGTTTCAGCCAAGCAATTGTTTCATAGTTTAGTTTATCAAAGTTTTTCAACTTTTAAGCAATACATGAGCGTGAGCCATGGACATAGCACTATAGGTGGAATAGAATATGGTGGTTGTGGAGAAGACAAAAATAAGGAGATAGCCTCACATCAACTAGGCATATCAATGGGTTATGGAGATGACCATCAATAGATATCAATGCGAGTGAGTCGGGATTGCCATGCAACAGATGCACTAGAGCTATATGTTTATGAAAGCTCAAAAAGAAACTAAGTAGGTGTGCATCTAACTTGCTTGATCATGAAGACCTAGGGCAATTTGAGAAGCCCATCATTGGAATATACAAGCCAAGTTCTATAACAAAAATTTCCCACTAGCATATGAAAGTAACAACATAAGAGACTCTCTATCATGAAGATCATGGTGCTACTTTGAAGCACAAGTGTGGTAAAAGGATAGTAGCATTGCCCCTTCTATCTTTTTCTTTTTTTTATTTTTGGCTTCTTTGGCCTCTTTTTTTTATTTTGGCTCCTTTGGCCTCTCTTTTTTATTTCCTCACATAGGACAATGCTCTAATAATGATGATCATCACACTTTTATTAACTTACAACTCAAGAATTACAACTCGATACTTAGAAGAAAATATGACTCTATATGAATGCCTCTGGTGGTGTACCGGGATGTGCAATGGATCAAGGGTGACATGTATGAAAGAATTATGAAAGGTGGCTTTGCCACAAATACGATGTCAACTACATGATCATGCAAAGCAATATGAAAATTATGACGCGTGTCATAATAAACGAAACGGTGGAAAGTTGCATGGCAATATATGTCGGAATGGCTATGGAAATGCCATAATAGGTAGGTATGGTGGCTATTTTCAGGAAGGTATATGGTGGGTGTATGGTACCGGCTGTAAGTGCATCTAGTGCCCCTTAGTGATTTTGGTGTATTGAAGACTTATAGGTGAAGGAACTAATGCGTTTGTGAGTATACACATGTCTATAAGTCTATGAGGAGTTTGATATTTACAGAGAAAGTCGACACCTAAAAATGAATATCTTCGATTGAAGATTTTGGTATTCCTGAAGACTTTCATGAAGACTTTGAAAGTGAAGAAATTGGTGTATCCGTGAAGACTTGATATTCATGCAAGGAATATGAAGCTTGAAGACTTTCGTTTTCATAGTTTTGTTTTTCTCTTTCTTGAGTCATAGGAAACACCGTACTGTTAAAGGGGGTCGAGGAAATACTAAGGAAAAATTTCCATGTGATGCTCAACTCAAAATCCTACACCTACCAAACCCTTCGAGTGAAGCCTTTGGAAATCTCATATAGTTCAGTCAATTTCTTCAGTGACAGAGACGAAGTTCTTCTAGTCGCTGAGGAATTTGTTTTGACTGAGGAGTTAGGAATTCGCCAGTGCAGATTGCCTACACAGTGAGGAACATTATAGCCCTGAGAAATTTGAGAGTCAAATTTCCGACCGTTGGTGTGTTGCGCGCCAGCTGTCCCAAAATATCTTATCCACCTAACGGTCATATCAGACAAGGGCATCTATGTCTTATCATGTCGGGCTGCTCCCTAGCCTATAAATAGCCGCCCCCTACAACCACTAGCTGGTTGGCTGCTCCGAGAGAAACTAACACTTGTCAATTGAGAGCAAACCATCCTCCGAGGACTTTGAGCGAAAATCATCGAGTGAGGAAAAACCCAAACCCAAACACCTACAAACCCCAAAGTGATTGAGCATCACTGAAGAGATTGATCCTGCGTGGATCCGACACTTGTTACCTTTGAAGACCGTGCTTCTTCCAGAAGGTTAGGCGTCATGGTCTAGAGCATCCAAGAGGAATTATGGATCGTCGAGTGACCGAGTCTGTGAAGGTTTGGAAGTCGCCTGAAGACTTACCACGAGTGATTGGACGAGGTCTGTGTGACCTTAGTTCAAGGAGAATACGGTGAGGACTTGGTGTCCTGAGCTGCGTGCTCAGCGACTGGGTGTCCGGGACTGTGTGTCCTCGAGTTTAAATACTCAACCGCTCCAACCAGACGTACAACTGAGACAGCAGTTGGAACTGGTCTACCAAATCATTGTCTTCACCAACCTTACTGGTTCTATTTCCTCAACTCTTTCATTTCCTCATTACTGTGTTGAGTGATTGTTCATATCTATGTTTGAAGACTTTGACTGAAGACTTTCTCAATTTCCTCAGTTCAATTTCTTCAATCTGTTTGTCTTCATCTTGTGTTATCCTGTGTTTACGCTTCCTATACTCTGTGCTTGTCTTCATTTCATCATGATGACTATGTCTGTATCCTGTTATGCTTACTTCTGAGTACTTATTCTGCTGCTAGTAGTTCTTCGCTAAGGAATTTCCTCACCGGCAAATTCCTCAGTGAAGAATTCATAAAAATCGCCTATTCACCCCCCTCTAGTCGATATAATGCACTTTCAATTGGTATCAGAGCAAGGTACTCCCTTGTTCTGTGTGATTTTGGTTTAACCACCTGGAGTTCTAGTTATGTCGACCGCAGGTATGATCAAGTTCTCCGTTGGGTGTCCTACCTTCAATGGCACGGACTACCCCTACTGGAAGAATAAGATGCGAATGCACCTTGAAGCAATTGACAACGATCTCTGGTACGTTGTGGAAAATGGTGTTCCCTCAGTCACACCTTCCCTGAATGCTGCTGATGTGAAGAGATTCAAGCAACTCGATTCTCAAGCGAAGAATATCATATGTGGTCATCTGAGTAAAGGGTGGTATGGTAGAGTGAGTGCTTTGGAAACTACTAAGCTTATCTGGGATAGGCTCTCCAAAGTAAATGAAGGAGTCTCAACTCAACGTGACTCTCGTGTTGACGTTCTTCGAAATCTCTTCAACCGCTTCAAAAGACTCAACAATGAAAATGTTCAGCAGACCTTCGATCGCCTCACTGACATCTCAAATGAGCTTCAAGCACTTGGCGCCACTGACATCACCGACCATGAGGTGGTGAAGAAATTGCTGAGATCGCTAGATTCCTCATTTGATACTCTAGCACTGATGATACAAGAGCGTGCTGACTACAAGTCACTGAATCTTGCTGATATCCTCGAGAGGCTAAATACTCATGAGTCCCAGCTTGCTGAAAAGAGAGATCTCTATGGTTCAAGCTATGGCAAAACACGTGCCCTGAAGGCCAAGGCTGTGTCTAAATCTGAATGTGAAGACTCTGGTAGTAGCCTTGGTGATCCTGAAGAATTAAGCCAGGAGCTAGCACTGCTCGTGAAGAAGTTCCAGAAGTTCTCAAGACATGGTCGCTTTGGAAAATCCTCAAGGAGCAGTGACTCCTCATCAAGTGACTATAAGAGAAGGCTATGCCACAAATGCAAGAAGCCTGGTCACTACATTCAAGATTGTCCTCAGTGGGACAAGGAATCAAAGAAGAAGAAATACAAGGATTACAGTTCTGATGATGCCAAGAAGAAGAAGAAATCTTCAAAGTCTTCATCATCAAAATCCTCAAAGTCTTCATCTCACAAGAAGAGCAGCTCCAAGAAGGCTCGGGCATTCATTGGCAAGGAAATGGACTCTGAAGCTGAATCTGAGAAAATTTTGGAATAGGAGGCATCCGAGGAATCTGAGTCAGGTGTGGCAAGTCTAGCTCTTGCTACCGCATTTGTCAGCAAGTCTATCTTCAACTCTGAAGAAAATGGCAACACAAACAACGTTGATGAAGATAATGATGACTACGCTCCCACCTATTGCTTCATGGCAAAAGGTGCCAAGGTAACAAAATAACCCTCCTCTGAATCTAGTGAGGATGAATCTGATGAAAATCTTAAGCCTAGCTACTCTAAACTCGCTAAGATTGCTGTGAAACAACAAAAGGCTATTGAAAAACTTCAAAACATGCTAGACAAAAGTGATGATATGTTGGGTGATGAAATGGACCGCACTAAAGACTTAACTGAAAATCTTCAAAGACTTCAGTCTAAGTTTGACAACCTTCAAAGTCATCGTAACACTCTCTTATCTGATCACGAGAAGCTTTCTTATAAATTTCTTCAAATAAAGCAAGATCTTGAGAAGCTAAGAGTGAGTTATGAAGATCTTCAGAAGGATCGCGATTCATTACTTTCTCAACAAATCAGCGCTACTCAAGAAGTATTTGTTCCTCCATGCTTAAAGTGCATTGAACGTGAATCTGCTAATTCTTCACCTGAATGTTCAAATGCTTCAACTGTTACAAATTCTTCACCTGCCTCTGCTATCACTAATTCCTCATCTGAGGACATTGCTAGTATCACTGATGATGCAGGGCTGAAGGAATTGTATATGACAGGCATGTACAAAAGCCTCAAAGGGCATCAGACTCTTTGTGATGTGCTCAAAAAGCAGATCCTAAACAAAAACCCTAGGAAAGAGGGTATTGCCTTTGAGAGGAAACTCAATGCTAATGGAACATATTGGAAGCTTGAGCAGTACCCCAAAACCTCATGGGTTGCTGCAAAGGGACCTCCAGTTGATCCATCTAACTTATCTGGCTTTACATGTGAATCTCCTCATTCTTCTGATGAGTCATTTGACTCCAACTATACACTGTTCAAAAATCAGAATGGTGAAGTGTTTGCTAGATATGTTGGCACTAACTGCAGGAATGGTTCCCCTATGAAGAAAATCTGGGTTCCCAAAAGTTATGTTGAAAGTCTTCAGGTGAATGTCCTCATGACACCACCAGTGAAGGACAGGAACCCCAGATCCAATTCTTCATATGGACCTAATTCTTCACATGGATCAAATTCCTCAAATGGATCAAAGTCCTCATATGAACATCATCGTGCTAACCCTTTTGTTTCGTAGGGTAGAGCTAAGGGCTATGAATATGCGCATTATTCTTCAAATCATTATGTTCATAAGTCCTCGAAGAACTTCTCTGCTTATTCATATGCTTACCCTAACCCCTCTTGTGTGAAATGCAATGGAGTGGCTTCTATGCCAGCATTCTCATATGGTGCTCGCAGAGTGATGAACTCTTTGCCACCCCTTCAGATGTGGGTGGTGAAGAAAAAGAACAAATTTCTTCTGCAGGGTCAGGTCTCCAAACATGCTTTAACGTCTGATGAATTTGCTGGGGGCCCGACAAAAATGCCTGAAAGGACGCAGGCAAATCATGATGAAATGAACTTTCATTTCACACGTCCTTACACTGCTTATCTGTGCTATTGCTTGATGAAATTAAATTGATGAATTTGATGTCATATTCTTCGCTGATGAAGTATATGAGTTCGTAAGATGCACTAATTCATCTGCAGGATGATCAGCCCAAAGCAAACGAGTTGGTTCTCAATAGTGGATGTACAAATCACATGACTGGTGACAAGAATCTATTGATGGATGCTCCTTTATCACCGTCACATCTGAAGCACATCATCTTCACTGACAAAGGCAAAAGTCAGGTATTGGGTCTAGGTAAGGTTGTGATCTCAAAGGATCGACACATGGACAAAGTCATGCTTGTCGAGTCCTTAGGATACAACCTCATGTCTGTCTCAATGCTTTGTGATCTCGATATGGTTGTTGTCTTTGGAAGATATCATTGTGTTGTGATCATGGAAACTGACCATTCCAAAGTCTTCGAAGGCTTTAGGAGAGGAGATCTGTATATTGTTGATTTCTCTATAGGACCACAACCAGCCGTGTGCTTACTTGCAAAAGCTTCAGAAGGCTGGCTATGGCATCGATGACTTGGTCACGCTGGCATGAGGAATCTGAACACGCTTGCGAAGAAGAAGCATGTCATTGGCATTGAAAATGTCAAATTCCTCAAGGACCACTTATGCGGAGCTTGTGAAGCTGGAAAGATGACAAAGGCCAAGCATCCAGCGAAGACTATCATGACCACTACTCGTCCATTTGAATTGCTTCACATGGATCTCTTTGTTCCTAATCATTATTCTGATGTTTCAAATGATGCATCTCTATATGGCTTTGTTATTGTTGATGACTATTCTCGTTACACATGGGTACACATTGTCACTTACAAACATGAAGTGCAGGAAATCTTCAAACGATTTTCCTCAAGGGCTTCAACCAACTTTAGTGTGAAGATCAAGCACATCAGAACTGACAATGGGACTGAGTTCAAGAATTCCGGTCTTGATGGCTATCTTGATGAACTTGGTATTACTCATGAGTTATCTGATCCTTATACTCCTCAGCAGAATGGCGTCGTGGAGCACAAGAACAGAACCCTTGCTGAAATGGCTCGCACTATGCTTGATGAATACAAAATGCCTCGTCATTTTTGGATTGATGCAATTGATACTGCATGCCACGTCATCAATCAGGTATATCTTCACAAATTCTTCAAGAAGATTGCCTATGAACTCCTCACTGACAAGAAGCCCAATGTGAGTTATTTCAAAGTCTTCGGTGCTAAATGTTGGATTAGAGATCCTCATCACAATTCTAAATTTGCACGAAAGCACATGAAGGTTTTATGCTTGGTTACGGAAGGGACTCCCACACCTACAGAGTCTTCAACAACGCTCTTCACAAGGTTGTTGAAACTGTAGATGTGCGGTTCGATGAAACTAATGGCTCGCAAAGAGAGCACCTACCTTCTGTAATAGATGAACCAGCACCTGAGGATTCTATCAGGTTCAAGGCTACTGAGGATGTAATTCCTACCGAAGAATCTACTGAAGAATTCGTTCCAGAACGTGAAGAAAATCGAGCTGGTGCACCTGATGAAAATGCTAAAGAAAATGGTGCTGAAGAAAATGCTGATCAAATTCCTCAACGACAACCAGCTCATCCTCGCATTGCAAAAGAAGTGCAAGTGGAAAAGATCATCGATGACATTCGAGCGCCAGGTCCTCTCACACGCTCAAAAGCTTCACATTTATCTAACTTTTGTGGCACTATGCTTTTGTCTCTATTACATATCCCACTAAGGTAGACGGAGCATTTCTGGAGCCTGAGTGGATTCAGGCCATGCAAGAAGAATTACATCAGTTCGAGCTCAACAATGTCTGGGAACTAGTCAAACGTCCAGATCCTTGCAAGCATAATATCATCGGCACAAAGTGGATCTACCGCAACAAGCAAGATGAAAATGGCCTTGTGGTGAGGAATAAGGCACGACTTGTAGCTCAAGGCTACACATAGGTTGAAGGAATTGATTTTGATGAAACTTTTGCACCTGTTGCTAGACTTGAGGCTATTCGCATATTACTTGCTTATGATAACCATCATAATATTATCTTACAACAAGTGGATGTGAAAAGTGCATTCCTCAATGGTAAGCTTGAGGAAGAAGTATATGTTGCTCAACCCCCAGGTTTTGAAGATCCAAAGAATCATGACAAAGTCTTCAGACTCAACAAGGCCATGTATGGCCTCAAGCAGGCCCCTCGGGCGTGGTATGACACTTTGAAGGAATTCTTCATGAAGAATGGCTTCACACCTGGTTCACTCGACCCTACTCTCTTTACTAAATCTTATGATGGTGAACTGTTTGTGTGCCAAATATACGTTGATGATATTATCTTTGGCTGTACTGACCAACGTTATAGTGATGAATTTGCCTATATGATGAGTGAAGAATATCAAATGTCTATGATGGGAGAGTTGAAATTCTTCTTAGGTCTTCAAATTCGTCAGCAGCACAATGGCATATTCATATCTCAGGAGAAATACCTCAAGGAAGTTCTGAGGAAATTCGGCATGCAAGATTGCAAAGGCGTCAGAATTCCTATGCCCACAAATGGCCATCTATGCACTGATGAAAATGGTATTGACTTCGATCACAAGGTATACTGCTCCATGATTGGTTCGTTATTGTACTTATGTGCATCTAGGCCAGATATAATGCTTAGTGTTTGCATGTGTGCCCGATTTCAAGCTGCACCGAAGGAATCACACCATAAGGCTATGAAGCATATTCTTCGATATCTAGCTCACACACCAACACTAGGATTATGGTACCCCAAGGGCTCTACTTTTGATCTCATTGGATATTCTGACTCTGACTATGCTGGTGATCGTGTGGACTGCAAGTCAACATTTGGTACTTGTCATTTCCTTGGACGATCTTTGGTCTGTTGGTCCTCGAAGAAACAGAACTGTGTATCACTATCTACTGTAGAGGCTGAGTACATTGCTGCTGGTTCTTGTTGTGCTCAACTGCTACGGATGAAGCAAACCCTCAGGGACTACGGCATCAACGTGAAGAATGTGCCTCTCCTCTGTGACAATGAGAGTGCCATCAAGATTGCTCACAACCCAATTCAGCACTCGAAGACAAAGCACATTCAGAATCGTCATCATTTTCTTCGTGATCATGTGTTGAAGGGCAACATCTCCATCGAGCATGTGAAGACTGAAGAACAGCTAGCCGATATCTTCACAAAGCCCTTGGATGAGAAGAGATTTAGCAAGTTGCGGTGTGAGCTAAATATCTTAGAATCTTCGAATGTTCTTTGAAAAGGACACACATCCTCACACTTATGCAAAATTGATGACTTAGATGTGCAACACATGAAGAAACGTTTTTCTTCAATCAATGAAGAATAACACTCTAAGTGTGAAGAAATTAATGAAGAATTTGATTCTCAGAACCCTACGACAATTGTACGTGGTGTCTGAAATCATCATTCTTATACGGTGGGTCACGCCACCACCAAAGTTGAAAATTTTCATTTTTGAAATTCCTCAGTGTTTGAAATTCTTCAGTCTTTCAGATTCTTCAACTTTGCAAAATCTTCACTGGTTCCGA